>NC_077232.1:42432683-42715183 GCF_027887165.1 Monodelphis domestica | reverse complement strand
CCCTGCTTCCTACAATGACTTTGGGAGATCATCTTTGCCATAAAGGAACAGGTCAGACTTGGTTGGAGATGGACCACTCCATCTCCCAGCACAGCTACGCTTAGGGCAGGTGACGAATACCTTGCCCCACTGTCCTATCTCGCGGCTATATTTGCAGCATGAGCACGGATTCCTCCTTCCTACTCTGGAATTTGGATGGATCTTAGAGATCTCCTGGTCTAACCCTATCATGATATAGGTGAGAATCGTTGGCCCCAGGGAAGGGAAGTGATCTTCATGATGGATAGATGGCCAATCTCCATAAGGAACTAACGATTTCCATTTAAGAGCGATCGCTACTCTTGGATCTCTGAAAGATAAAACACGAGCTTCTTAGCATAAGATCATAGATTTCAAACTTGAAGGGACTTCTAAAGCCAACTCCCTTCTTTTTGATGGGCAAAAAAGTCCCACAGGTCATAAGCCTCAAAACCAGGATTGGAATTCCAGTTCCCGGACTCCAATCATCATTCGTTGGACCAAGCAGCCTTTCCGCTCTTCTCCCCAGGCCCAAATTTGCCTCACAACACCCAGGATTGATGATGTTTGTTTCCCAGACATATGGGCTTTGTGGGAAAGGCAGTATTAGCATCTTCAGAGGAGTTTTGTGAGGCAAATTCAACGTTTTCATTGGTTGCCTATTAATTTAGATCAATAGAGAACTCCATCTGTCCGAGAATGAGTTACATAATGACAGTTATTGGATTTTTCACAGGCAACAGATGAAGAACTCTGTGTACCGAAGCCGGCAGTCTTTAAACAGCCCCAGTCCAGGGGAAACTGAGATGGACCTCTTAGTGACACGGGAGAGACCCCGACGAGGAATCCGTAACAGCGGCTATGACGTAAGTGCCTCTGGTGGCTTGGGTGCTGAAAAGAAACTGTATTCCATTTTATAAGAGGGAAAATGATGAGATAGAAGGACTAGGATAGCCTTCCAAAGACCTTGGAGCTCAGTTTACTTTCACAGGCTTCCCCAGGGGAAGAAAAAATATTCATGCTTCCTCTACTTGTTGGGATGATTGCCTTTTTGCAAAGTCAAGGTCCATAAAAAATACTTGAGAATACTGGTTTGTAAACTGCTCGTTATTCCTTGTCCCACTGATTAGAGATCTGGGATCTCCTCAGAGTCAGATATTTCTCCACTGGCATAGATCATAAACCCTCCCCATCTTTTCAACCTATTGTAATTTTCATCCAGACCTTTTATAGGACTCCTCCATATATGTTCCATCACGTGCCCTGGAGGTCTTCCTTGGATTCTTTTACTTTCTCACCACCAGTGCTGGTACACAACAACTGTCTTCCTCTTCTCCCTTGATCTCGGAGGAAGAAGGCACCATAATACCCTTCCTGCCAAGTGTGCCCTTCATAAGAGCTATCTACCAATTCTTCTCTTCAGGTCATCATTGGCAGTATGTCATCATTCATCTCTCTATGACCCAATGGGGGTCATCTATAATTCTGATTCTTTAGTGATTGTAGTATCCCATGATCCCATGGGAGAATGTTGGTTTTTAAAAGATGGGAATTGTGGGATTGAGCAGTTTGGTATCTTTGAAAGCCCTGAAGTTTCCAAAATCCAGCCCAGCCTCTTTCTCTTCAAACAGAAGATTAGGTAATGAATGAGAAATTGTTGATTGAGCTGCTCAAGAGTTACACGTACTTAGATGCTCCAGTGGTTCTGTTAGATTAATGATGTGGGTATTTATAGGATTATAGATCATTAATTTACAGCTAAATGGAGCCTGGGGCCATTTAGTTCAATCCTTTTTTAAATTAAAAAAATTTTCAATTAAGAAGCATTTTCTCTTCCTCCCACTACTCCTAATGGGAACTAAGTGGAAGAAAAAATAAACTCATGTAACAAACATGTATAATCAAGAAAATTCCTGCATTGGCCATGTTCAAAAACTATGTTCCATTCTATATCTGAAGTCCATCATCTCTCTATCAGGAAATAGGGAGCATGGATTGTCATTGGTCCCTCTGGAATCACTCTTGACCACTGCATTGATTGGAGTTCTTAAATCTTTCACAGTTGTTGGTTTTTACAATGTTCTTATTATTATGTAAATTACTTTCTTGGTCCAGCTCACTTCACTGCATCAGTTCATGTTTGTCTTCTCAGGTTTCTCTAGAACATTCCCCTTCATCATTGTTTACAGCAAAATAATTCTCCTTTTCATTCATATACCGCCATTCGTCAGTCATTTTCCATCAGTTTCCAGTCCTTTGCCACTACAAAAAGAGCTGCTCTAAGTATTTTTAATATATTTGAATCCTTTTCTTCTTTCTTTCATCTCTTCGGGTATCAGCCCAGTAGTGGTATCAATGGGTCATGATTTAGTGACTGTAGGGGCAAAGTTTCAAATTGCTTTCCAGAAAGGCTGGACCAATTTGCAGCTCTACCAACAGTGCATTAAGTCTAATGCTCTTTTTTTCTTTGAGGAAACCGAGGCCTATGGGATTTAAAAAACTTAATCAGTTAGATTGTGAGTGCAAAATACATTTTTTATGATGACCTATTCTTCTACATACCCTCCCACAAATTTACTTTAAATGTCCAACATTCTGGCTGCCTACCTCTTTTTTTAGCCTTTATCTTCTGTCTTAGAATTAATACTGGGTATTGGTTCCAGCACAGAAGAATGGTAAGGAGTTATGTGACATGCCCCAGGTCACACAACTAGGCTGTTTTTGAGTCCAGATTTGAACTCAAGACTTCTCATCTCTAGGCCTGGATCCCTATCCACTGAGCCACCTACCTGCCCCATGCCTTCCTCTTTTAATGTCACATAGTGGGGGCAACCAGGTGGTTCAGTGGATTGAGAGCCAGGCCCAGAGATGGTAGGTCCTGGATTCAAGTGTGACCTCAGACACTTCCCAGCTATGTGACCCTAGGCAAGTCACTTAACTCCATTGCCTAGCCCTTATCACTCTTCTGCCTTAGAACAAATACACAGTATTGATTCCAAGATGAAAGATAAGAGTTTGAAAAAACCATTATTGATAGAAATGACGCCCTTGGGCCAGCCATTAGTTGTCCCTCACTCTTACTTCATGATTGGTTCATCTCTTTCTTGTTTTCACTACATGACTGGAACAAGTCTTTTTTTAACTATACATTTCTCAGAAAAATCTTTTTCCAAGCTCCTCCTTCCCACACAAATCCTTGCTCATGATATGCCACATACAGGCTGCTTACACCCACCGTGCTTCTCTCCATCGCCTCTGGATGATTGTCAACTTTACATCTGCAGAAACTGTCATGTTCTGTGACCCACAAAACCAGAGGTATTCTACGAGTAACCCGTGAGTTCAATTGTACACTTACAAACCATTGGAATTTTTCTCCCATCCTTGGAAGCTCAAGAGATGAACCAATCATGCCAAAGGAATAGAGTTCATTCGAGCCTGGGTGTCTTCTGGCCCACTGCAAGATTCAGAGTTTGAATATGTTCCCAACTAATCAATTCTTCAGCCTGATGGAGGAAACCTTCATCCTACTGATGACTTAGCAAGGCGATGAAAACCCAGAGACGGTGAGGGAAGTCTCCTCATGGAGGACTGTTTCCTCAGAGGCTCAGCATTTCCTTGGCCATCTCTTGCATTCTGATGCTTTCATTTGGACATTATCAATCCTGCCACATTCTGCCAAGATGTACACATCTTGTACATCTTTTGGATCTTTTAGATCTTGTGATGAAATGCTGTCCCACGCATCTCCTTGTTCCCAAATATCAAACAGTGCATGTGTACAAACACGTGTGTCATCCAAGATCTGCCTTTCTTGCTCCCCAAGGAAGTTCCCTGATTCCTTCCTTCAGCTGGTGGGGTGGAAGCTTCTAAAGATTAGACGCTTCTGCTTTTGTTTTTGCATAATGCATACTCCAGAAGAGGTGCTTCCTAAACTGACTAATTAGCTGTTTACTTTTGCCAAGAGCACTCTGCTAGGCTAAGTGATGTGTAAAGAAACTTTCATGGAGTTTGCTACAGAAGATAAATACTGAGAACTGCCATATATTGCATGAAGGAGGTCCAAAACAAATACCAGGTGAGGTCCAAAGAGGACAGATCACTAGGGACGTGGGAGAGAAGACTCAAGGCTTTGGGGGAATACGTGTCATTTGGACGGGACTTGAAAGAGTGACTAGCTCTATTCAGCCAATGAGGAAGGGAAAGATGAAAGGAAAGAAATATTTATTAAGTGCCTACTATATGCTACTATATATACGTGCTAAGAGCTTTACAAATATCTCATCTGATATTCACAATGACCTGTCCAGTGCGTCTCTTTGCACAAGTACATCAAATAGTTTACATCCAATGTATATATGTATGTATGTATATATACATATATTGCATATTTTATATGTATATGGTTATCTGATATTCTGGGGCAGAGCCAATGTGTATAGATGTGTCTGTGTTTACACATATATATGTGCGCGCACACACACACACACACACACACACACATTTGTATTTCACCAAAGATACACCTTTCTTATCCTCAAAAGAGATTCATCCAATTCCTTCCCTCAGTAAACATTGGTAGAATGGGAGGTAGGTAATATTATCATCCCTTTTTTTACAGATAAGGAAACTGAGGCTCACAAAGGTAAAGTGACTTATGTGAACATCTAGTAAATGACTTGAGCCAAATTTGAACCCAGGTGTTCCTGGCTCTTGATGAAGAATGATCATGCCAGGAAGAAGGAACAGTGCTCTTCTCCAAGCTAACATTAAGACTGGAATCTGACCATTCTCAAGTTAACCCGGTCAGTGAGTAGGAGTGCTAGGATGTTTAATTGGTTAGTCAACTAATAAGCATTTATTAATCATCTCTTATTTGCCACATACTATGTTTGAAAGTCAGAGAGAATACAGTTTTGGCTGGAGCATCATCAAGGTGTGAGGGGAAGGGAACAGGAGATAAAGATGGAAGGCTAGAATGGTGTCCCATTATGGAGTGTCTTGAATATCCATCAATGGAGTCGATGTATTGGCAGTATTTTGAGCTGGAAAGGACTGGAAAGCTCATCTAATCCAACCCTCTCCTTCATTTTACAAGGAAACTTGGATTCCCCAAACAGCGTCTACCTTGGTATCCCCAGCACCCAGAACAATGTCTTGTAAATCGAAGGAGTTAGCAAATACTTGTTGAGTTGCCTTGGAATGAAGCCTAGGGAAGTACAGATCTAATAGGGAATCACTGGAGATTTCTGAGCAGAAGAATGCCATGTATGACTAGAGCTGTGCATGCAGAAGATTGGCTTGGTGGTGAAGGATAGATTGGAGGAGACAGAAAGGATATGTGAGGAGACTCTTGAGGGACTCCAGCAGCATAGTAACAAGGATGCAGTGGCAGAGGAAAGAGGGAGAAAGGGATAGAGAAAGAAATGGGAAGCTGAGAGTGACAGAACTTGGTTGTTAATTGATTGACTCTGAGGAGTGAGGGAAGAGAAGAGTCGAAAGGTTTAACACATGGGAAATTGGAGGAACTATGCTATCTTTGTCAGAAATACTGATGTTAGAAAAAAGAGCAGAATTAGGTGAAAAGAAGATGAGCTCTAACAATGGAAAGAGCTGATGCAGGAAGAGCCGTAGCCCAAGTCCATTCAGGTAAACCTAAATATGTCAAGATTTTATTATATTGATTAATTTTTCATATTATGATTTTATTTTGTTTTGTTATTTATTGCTCACTCATTCGGATAGAATATAGCTAAGTCCTGATGGGCCCCAGGCTGGAAGTTGCTATGCCTGTGTTCTAATCTCAACTCTAGAAGTAATAAGCTGGGTGACCCCAGAATTAGTTATTTCACCGTCTTCAACCAAGGCTCAGTTTCTTCATCTGTAAAAGGGGGTTGGGTTGGATTAGATGATATTGGGGCAGAAAAGAGTACTAGACTAAGGTCATGAAGACCTGGCTTCAGATCCCCTATGATATCTACTACCATGGGACCATTGGGAATAAAAGTCACTTTCTCTCTAAGCCTCAGTCTCTTCATCTGTAAAAGGGGGAAAGGTTAGACTAGGCAGGCTGAAGTTCCTGCCAACTCTAGCATGATATAATTTTAGTTGATTATTGCTGTACTAATTCAAAGTAGACACAGTGAATAGATAGATGCCTTAAGTGTATCATCAAGGCAGCCTGGGTTCAAGTCTTGCCACTGACACAGAATAGCTATGTGATTTGGGGCTTCACCTCTTTGTGCCCCTAGACAAGGCTTGATGCCTACAAGTTGTACAACAGTTAAGTCTCCCTCCTGTACTTTATGCCACAGCTAAATGGAACTATGTGATCTTCCCTATACATGGCCTTCCATGCCCTATCTTGGTGCCTTTATAAAGCTTTCCAGTATGCCTAGGATGGACACTTCACTGGCCCACTGGACAGAGTGCCAGACCAGGAGTTGTGGAAAATGCATCTCCCCAAATTCAAATCTGTCCTTATGTATTTACTAGCTGTATGACCCTGGGCACATCACTTCACCCTGTTTGCCTCAATTTCTGCATCTGTAAAATGAGCTGGAGAAGGAAATGGCAAACCACTCCAGTATCTCTGCCAAGAAAACCCCAAATGGAGACACGAAGAGTCAGACACAACTGAAGTGACTGAACAGAAACAATGCCCAGGATGTTCTTGGTCTTCCTTTCTCCCTTTGGACACCTCTAGATGCCTTCAAGCTCTCAGTTCAGGAGCTATCTCTTTCCTCTGTGGGACCCTGGGCAAGTCACTTAACCCCTATTGCCCTGTCCTTACCACTCCTCTGCCTTGGAACCAATACCCAATGTTAATTCCAAGGTGGACATGTCAGATCACACAGCTAGGAAATGTCTAAGGTCAAATTTGAACCCAGGATCTCACATCTCCAGGGCTGGCTCTCCCATCTGCTGAGCCACCTAGCAGCTCCCTGCCATTCACCTTTTATTTCTTTTGTGTGATTCGAGTGTTTCTTGTTGTATTGAATACTCTGAATAACACATACATGTCTCATGGCTGGTATCTATCTCATTTTTCTTTTTGCATACTCTTTGTCCACTAAGAAGTTAATCAATACTTCTGGATTGGTAACTCTGGCCTCTGCTAATAACCCTGGGCATTAATGTGGGAAAATGCAGATCATGGGTCTCATTGGGGTCAGATTGTAGGATTCAGAGTTGGGAGACAAGTCCAAGTCACCTCCTTCTCTGCTTTTCTGTTTTCTTCTCAATCAGAGGAGAATAAGTCAGTGGATTGAGAGCCAGGACTAGAGATGGGAGGTGCTGAGTTCAAATATGACCTCACATACTTCCTAGCTGTGTGACCCTAGGCAAGTCACTTAACCACAATTTCCTAGCCCTTAGCACTCTTCTGCCTTGGAATTAATACATAGTATTGATTCTAAGACAGAAGGTCAGGGTTTAAAAAACAAAACAAGAGAAAGGAGAGTGAGTTGAGCCAGGAATGAAGTGAGCATGGTTGAAGCCCCTCATGAAATCAGAGTCTGGGTTAGAGACACTCCTCACCCCCAGAAGAGTAAGTCCCAGAGACCCCTAAAAAGGGGCCAAGGCTATTTAGAGAGGGAGAGGGAAGGATAAAGCTGGGAATTCATATTATAATTCCTTTTCATAACCAAAGACTTTATTCACCCCACAGGGGTAGCTCTGGGGCACTGTTTTTCCCCATTAGCTAATTAAATCAATGTTAACAACAATAACAAACAACCAGTCTTATACCTAAGTTTTGTGTTGGGTATTGCATGATTGAGGAGGCTATTTACCCTCCACACCACCACCATCATCATCAAGGGATAGTTAAACTCATGAGAAAGAACACTATCCACATCCAGAGGAAGAACTGTGGGAGCGGAAACACAGAAGAAAAACAACTGCTTGATCACATGGGTCGATGGGGATATGATTAGGGATGTAGACTCTAAACCATCTCTTTAGTGCAAATATCAACAACATGGAAATAGGTCTTGATCAATGACACATGTAAAACCCAGTAGAATTGTGCATCAGCTACCAGAGGGGGTAGGGGGAAGGGAGGGAAAGAACATGAATCAGGTAATCATGGAAAAATATTCTAAATTAATTAAATCAATAAATAAATTTAAACATTTTTTAAAAGGAGAGAGTTAATTTGGAGGGGGTGTTCTTCTGGAAGAAATACTCAAGATATCAGCTACCTCACTGCCCCTTCTATTTTCTATTTCTATTTCTACAAAATAAGTAGATTGCCCTCCATGGCCCATGAGGTCCCTTTCAGTTTTAGATCTATAACTCTATGACTCTTAACAGGTGCATTGGAAGGAGCAGTGTTTTTAAAAAATCAATAAAATGTTTTTAATAAAAAATGTTTTAAATAAATACTCAAGGGATTGACTTTAGAGTTCAGAAGACCTCAATTCAAATCCCACCTTTAATATTTAACACTGTTTTTAAATGACCTTGGGCAAGTCACTTCATCTCCAAGGGCCTCAGTTTCCTTATCTATAAAATGAAGACTGAGATTCCTTCCAGCTTCCGATCTAAGATCCTTTAGCTCTTGTAAATAACAAAGCACCTTTCTTGGGGGCAGCTGGGTGGCTCAGTGGATTGAGAGCCAGGCCCAGAGATCTTGGGTTCAACTTTGACCTGAGACATTTCCTAGCTAGGTGACCCTGGCTAAGTCACTTAACCCCCATTGCTTAGCTCTTACCACTCTTCTGCCTTAGAACCCATACCCAGTATTGATTCTAAGACAGAAGGTGAGGGTTTAAAAAAAAACACTTCTCATTACAAACCTGTGTAAAATATTATACCTAGATAATAGATAAAGAATATCTCTGTTCTTTAGCCCTTATGTAATAATGCTTTGAGCAAATGCACGACTTGCCCCTAGAACTATAATGAAGCCTTTGTGTAATTTAATGCTGTTTTAGCCTCAACAAAGGGGGGCTGGGAAATGCTCCTTTCTCCCTTCTTTGCAGAGGCTGGGGACTATGGGTATAGAAAATGGCATATAATTGCAGACTTAATTGATTCATTAATTAGTTTTGCTGAACTGCCTTTAAAAAAAAACTCTTATAAGGAGTGACTCTCTAGGGAGGAGAATGCCTAGAGTTTTACTTGGAAATGAACATGATTTGAAAATAAAAGTTATCGCTAATTTTTAAAAAAATGAAAATAAAAAAGAAACCTTTCTGCTTTAAGATGGATTGATCGAGCCCATCGCTTTCCAACCTCTGTTTGATGGCACTCCAAAGTGTGTCACGAATTCTCCAAATAAAATTGATTTTAACTCAGATTAATTTATTGGCAATGGCAGCTGACATTTCTATGGCACTTAAGTAGCATATATTATCTCATTTAATCCTCACAGCAGTCCTGAGAGGTACTTGCCTCTGACATTTACTAGTTTAGGTGACCTTGGGAAAGTTTCTTTACCTTTAAATGAAGGCATTGAACTCAATCACCTCTAGTGTCCCTTTAAGCTCTAAACCTATGATCCTGTTATTATCCTCATTTTACAGATAAAGACACTGAGGTTCAGAGAAGTAAACTGATTTATCTCTGGTCATAAATTTAGTAACAACTGGAATTCGAACCCAGATCTCTCTGAATTTCAAACCTAATACTCTTTCCCCTACATAGCATGCTGAACTGAAATACATATTAAAAAAACAATTTGAGAAGGACAGAGGGCTCCATTGGCAAACTCGAGAAAAGACAATTTGGAAAAATAATCTGTAGGATGCAAGTAATATAAATGATAAGAATGACAAAATCTGAGTATACCATGATTGTGGAAAGCCTTGAATGCCAGGACAAGAAGACTGAACTTAGGTAGGCAAGATTGGAATCATTAATAAAACTTTTAGCAGAGGGGTGACATGACCAGATCTTTGCATAAAGACTCTTCAGGCATTCGTTATGAAGAATAGATTGGAGGGAGAAGGTGGGGACAGGTGGAGACAGAGCCAAAAATGCCAATTAAGAGACTTGTAAAAATCACAGGATGTGGTAGTGAAGTGAAGGTAGTGTAATGTCACATTGTGACATTACAGAATGGTAACTAGGTGGCTAACTAGGGTAACCATAGAGTGGTACTATCAGTGGATAGAGTGCCAGGTCTGGAAGTAAGTTAGACCTGAGTTCAAATCTTGCCTCAGATGCTGTGTGACGTTGGACAAGTCATATAACCTTCTTTGCCTCAGTTTCTTCATCTGTAAAAAGAGCTGGAGGAAGAAATGGCAAACCCCTATAATATCTTTGCCAAGAAACTCCAAATGAGTTCACAAAGAGTCAAACATTACTGAAACAACTAAACAACATAGCTGGAAGAGATTTATAGAATTATCCATTTCAATGATACCATTTTACAGATGGGGAAACTGAGGCCCAAATGGGGAGATGACTTAATGAAGGTCAAAAAGGCAGTGAGTGACCAAACTAGGATCCAAGCCCAATCTTGTCATTGAGTTCCACTGTCTTATCTTAGTTCCACAGTTTTGTTCTTTTTAAAATATTGATTGACATCATTTTTAACATCCCCTGCATCTTATAGTTTATCCTTGCCTCTTCCTCTTCCCAGCAAATCATTCTTTGTAACCATCATTTGAAAGGAAGAAAAAAAAGAAAGCAGAAAAAATGCAGTTTGGCAAAACTTTCTTCTGGCTCTCCCAGTATATGCCATCTTCTATACCTAGTACTCCACCCCTCTAAAGAAGGTGGGAGACGGGGGACAGCAAGTTGGATCAAGAGTCAGGAGCTCCTGGGTTTGAATTTGGCCTCAGACACTTCCTAGCTGGGTGACCCTGGCCAAGACACTTGATCCCCATTGCTTAGCCCTTACTTGAACAGAATAGTAAGGGTTTAAAGGGTTTCAAGAAGGAGGTGGCGGAGGAAGAGGAGGAAAGAAAGGATGGGGGGTACTTTTTTCTCATCTTTTCTTCAGGACCAACGTTGGCCATTATAATTACGTAGCCTTCCATTCCAGTTTTTTGTTCTTTCCATTTGAATTATTATAGTTATTGAATACATTGTTTCCCTGGAGCTGCTTATTTAATTCTCTCATCAGTTCATTTAAATCTTCCCATGTTTCTCTGAGTCCTTTATTGCTTTATTGCCATCATTCCCTTTAGTGCGTTAATAATCCATCCCATCATACACAAGAGCTTGTTTAGGTCCCCAATCAATGGGCATTGACGTTGCTCCCAGTTCTTCCCTACTACAAAATTGGATATTCTCCAGTCTTTGGAATGGAAAAGGAGGGAGTTGGGCAGTATGGTCCATGAGGTCATGGAGAATCAAGCATCACTAATCAACAATTGAAGACATCATCTGTTTATTTTATGTATTCCTTCATTACTTGATTTCTTTCGTTGTTCATCTATCATTCTATCTACTCTCTATACATCATCTATTTATCCACCTAGCTGCCTCCTAGGTAAATAGAGGTTAAGTGACTTGCCTAAGGTAAATGTTTGATTCCAGATTTTTTATAATCCCTGCTTTTTGTCTTAGTAACAACTCAAAGAGAGAAGAACAAGCGCTAGGCACACAAGGTTAAGTGACTTGCCTAGGGTCACCCAGCTAGAAAGTGTCTGAGTATACAATTATTTGAACCCGAACCTTCCCCACTATAGGTATGGTGCTCTATCTACTGTACCACTAAGCTGCCCCCTTTAAAAAATGTTTTTTGGATGTCAGATTCGAATTCAGGTCTTCCTGATTCCAATTGGAATCACTCAAGTACAATGTTAAGTATTAGCAGTGAGATTCAAACTCAGGTCCTCTGACTCTAGAGCTACTTCTTTGAGCATTTTTTTATATTCTCCAAATTCCCTACTTTGAAATATTAATCCTCTCCAATTGTTTTAAACTTCCATCTCAAAAAAGCCACTGAAATATTTGTGGGGGAAAGCAGATTGTCAAAGTTAGCATTTCTTTTAAAATATGAATCCCCCCCCAAAAAAGAATGAGGAAAGTTATGTCAACGGCAGCCTTGGAAAGCATATTAGGGGGAAATTGCTAAAGAAGGGAAAGATGGGAAAAACCCAACACTCTGCTCTGTTGTTGTGTCTGTAGCCAGTCTGAAGACAGAGGCGGCAACATATTGTGACAAGGTGTTTGTGATGCTGCCATTGCTGGCCCAGCCGACATTGTGCACATCTCACTTTGTTCAGGTGAACAGTGGGTCTTGGATGTGGACCAGGAGACAGAAGCCATCATTTTAATGGGCTCCATTTGCAAGAGAATGAAATACGAGTCTTGAAAGCTGCCTGACTCCTGGCAGGATAGATTGTGGTGAAGATGCAGAGTTTTTCTATGTAAATGTGAAGGTTCCATTGCCAGCTGTGATGGAATTAATTTTGGAGGATGCATTAATTTGCAATATGCTGTAGGGCTCTATCACTCACTCAGCAATGGTGGGTGATGGGCACCGCCAGCCCTGGGCATTTAATGAAGTAGGCAAAGTTTGTGGAGAACACTTCCCCATCCTCTTTTCTTATCATCAGTCAGTCAATCAACAAACATGCTTCTTGTGTGCAGGCACTGTGCTATATGAACACAGGGGATCCAAAGAAAATGTTTTTTTTTAAAAGCCCTATCTTCAAAAGACTCCTATTCTAATGGGGAGATGACATGCAAACAACTACAGTCATAGAAAATATGGATAGTATAAATGGAAGGTAATATCAGATGGAAGGCACTGGCAATCGGGGGTTCTAAAGGAAGTGACCCTTCCCTCAGCCTTATCCTGCTGTTGCCCAGAAAGGACTAATCCAAGGGCATACCATTCCCTCTGTCAGCTGACCCAATAAACTGATCTAAGCAGCTTGTTGGGAGTGATGGCACACTCCGGAAATCCTGGCTTCTGGGGAAGCTGGAGAATTCTGAACTGCTGTGAGGCTGAAGCTGATCAGATGCCCACTCTAAGTCTGGCACCAATAGGGGAAGCCCCTGGAGTGGGGTGGGGGAGGGCAGGTTGCCTAATGAGAGGACAAACCAGCCAGAGTTAGCAACAGAGCAAATCAAAGCTTCCATGAAAATCGGCAGTGGGATTGGGTCAATGACTGCCCCCTAGACTGCCAGATTGATTAAGAGGAGACCCAGCCTAAAAACAGATTGATGGATGGAAAGATAGATAGATAGATAGATAGATAGATAGATAGATAGATAGATAGATAGATGGATGGATGGATGGATGGATGGATAGATAGATAGATAGATAGATAGATAGATAGATAGATAGATAGATAGATAGATAGATAGATAGATAGATGGATGGATAGATAGATGGATAGATGGATAGATGGATGGATGGATGGATGGATGGATGGATGGATAGATAGATAGGTGGATGGATAGATAGAATGATAGAAGAATAAATAGATGTGAGTGGATGCATAGATATAGTAGATGGATTGATAGTTAAATGACAAAATGAATGAATGAATGAAGAAAATAAATAGATCTTAAACAAGGAGGATGATATCTACAATTCTTCAATCACGTCAAACTCTGTCCATGGAGTTTTTGGGGCAAAGATACTAGAGTGGTTGGCCATTTCTTTCTCCAGTAGATTAAGGCAGAAGTTAGGTGACTTGGAATCACACAGTTAGTATCTGAAACTGGATTTGAATCCAGATCTTCCTGACTCCAGTTTTGGCACTCTATCTACTAAGCCACCTAGCTGCCTCTTAGGCAACTGAGATTATGTGACCTGTCCAAGAGCATCCAGATAGTAAATTGTTTGATTCTGGATTTGAACTCAAGTCTTCCTGACTCCAAACACAGTGCTCTATCCCCTGAACCATCTCACTGCCACTGATATCAGCAAAGCTGACCTCAAAGACTTATAATAAAAAGCACTTTGTAAATCTCAAATCATTATAGAAGTGGGTTGAGTTTTTGTGTGGTGGTTGGGGTTGTTGTTGAATAGAGTTGAGAGATAAGGTCAGCCTTGGGCTGAGGAGGACCTGAATTCAAGTCCTTCCTCTGATCTACACTGCCTTGTGTGACCCTGGGCAAATCACTTAACCCTTTCAGTGACTCCAGGCAACTTTCAAAGGCTCCCAAGTTACCAGCAAGTTACTGTGCTACATCAATGAAGGGTGTTTTCCATGCTGGGACTTCCCTATTCCAAATGAAATTCCTAGTAAAAAAAGTGAAGGTGTTCCTAACCCATAATAGTTTCTTCTATTTTATCATTCAGACACCAATGAGAGTTGAATTACTTATTAGTTGTTGTGACCATGAAGTTGGGTGGGAGAATGGATTCGGGGAAGGCAGAAGGGACTGGGAAAGAGGATGTCATTGCATTCCCCAGAGCCTCTCTTTTCCCTTTGGTGAAGAGGGATTATAATACATGTCTCCCAGCTAGGGTTTTGAGGAAGATGACTTTAAAATGGCATAGAAATGGGCGTTATCAACTTCCTCCTCTCCTTCCTCTTCCTCATTATCCAGAGCATCCCAGAAATCTTAGTATAGTTTTATACCATTAAAGCTTAATAACTTCCTTTAGGCTATTAAAGTTTTAAACTGCACTAAGACTTTGGGGACATTCTTTATATTCATAGGGGCATTCAGTGCTTTCATGTAAAAGAATATGTTTATGTTGAGGATTTCAAGAATAGAAGCAGGACCAGTGAAGAAGACATTTTTCAATTGGGCAGGTCTTGTATCAGCACACAGGCAGCTTCTCCTTATAATGAAGCCCTGAATTTTCTCCTAGCTCTCCATCTGTGATATTGTGATCCAATGATCCCTAGAGAATTTGAGGTCACTGATCCTTGAAGCTCTAACCAAATTGCTGGCTATCCTAATCAGATGAAGGAAAAAAACCCAAGTTCCTATAGGATGGGAAAAATATGGTTTGAGTGGAAAGGACAAATAGAAAAATTCCTAACTATTGAGATCCTAGAAAAAAAAATAAATTGATGTTACAGGTTAATGGTTACAGTTTCTTGTTGATTGCATACATCGGACAAGTCTATTTATTCCCCATTATTTTGAATTTTTCAGAAAATGGCCGTGAACTGTTTGGGTAACTAAATTTTTTTAAAGGGCTTGATACTTAGAATCTGTTTTCTGTCAGATTTGCTAGTTTCTGTGCTCAAATATGTGCTGTAACTTAAAAAAAAAAAGAATTAGAGGCCACTTTGAAGGTGAAGAAAAGAAACACTGTTAGCAAATCTAAAAGCAGTCACCCATGACCTGTTCACTGTCCTGGAACAGTTGGGTGATCTGAAGACCATGGCCCCTGAAACTGACAATGGGCAGAGTTTACCTGTAGGTCCCTGATCTTTTCCCACCTACTGTCTACACTTGTCATGCCAGGGCTGCCCATACTCAGCAGGAGGAAAAAATCAGGGCAGAGAACATACCATAGTTATTCATTGCTCACCTTCCATATATCCTTGTGAGCTAGAATTTGTTTTATTTATTTTATATTCTTTATTTTTAACTTTTATTTAGATCACTTTCCCTGACCTCCCATACTGCTTAGAGATAATATATGTTGAGTATCTTGTAAATAATAACATAATAAATATATTAAAATTAAATTTATATCAGTGATATAGTATATTATGATCATAAGAATAATAATTCTGTCTGCTTGAAGATAATATATGTAAAGCATTTTGGAAATATTGATTCAAGTATATAAATAAAATAATATTATGATCAATCATATAATTCAGCTACTTGGAGATAATATAAGCATTTTAGAAATATCAATATAAGTATATAAATAAAATAATATTATGATAATCAATGATATAATCATAATAATCTGCTGCTACATATATTATCTCCAGATAACATATCAAAGCATTTTGGAAATATCAATATAATAAGTATATAAATAAAATAATATTATAATCATCAATAATATGATAATAATTCTGTTTCTTGGAGATAAATATATATAAAGCATTTTAGAAATATTGATATAATAAATACATAAATAGAATAACATGTAAATAATCAATAATATGATAATAATAATCCTGACTGCTTATGGATAATGTATGTAAAGCATCTTAGATACCTTAAAGCTCCCTGTAATGGCCAGCTCTTCCTGTATACTAAAGAACCTACCTACTCCTATTTTTTTCTGCTGATTTCCCTGGACCCAGTCCCACTTCCAATTCTGGCTGCTCCTCTCACATTCAGCCCTTTGCCCCTTGATCCCATAGTATTTGCTGGACAGCTCCTGGCTATCCAGACTCCTGGTCCTCCTATCCTGATGCTTCCCATCCATCACCTTCACCCTGACCTGGTCTGGGACTTAACTAATAGGAAAAAGAGAAGTAAGTGATGTGGTTGATGCGAAATAGGGGAAACAGGCCAGATTTATAGCTTTGGGAAGATGAGAATTAAATTTGACTAAACAATTAAAATTTTATTAAAAATCAATGAGGTTTTGAATTCAGCTTAAGGAAGAGATAACTATTAGTAATGAAATGTAATTAGCAAGCATAATTCTTTAGCTCCCCATCTCATCTCTTCCCTTCCTCCCAGTTTAAGTTTTTGATTCTTTTCTTAGGTATCCTTAAAGAGGGACTCAGATAAAATACTGATTATGATTCACTAGGTCCTACGAAGTCTGTACCTTGATTGGGAATATTGGTTTTATTCTTGTTTAGTCATTTCAATCATGTTGTTCTCTTATGACTCTATTTGGAATTTTCTTGACAACAATTCGTTTGCCATTTTGTTCTCCAGAAGATGAGGAAACTAAGGCAAACTGAGTTGAGTGACTTGCCCAAGGTCATACAACTAGTAAATATCTGAAGCAAGATTTGAACTCAAGAAGAGGAGTCTTTTTGACACCAGGACCATCACTCTATCCTCTTTGACACCTAGCCTCCCCCAGCAAAAATTGGTTTTGCCAAAGGACTGAATAACAAGATATTTGTTTGTCTGGCTTTTCCAAAATTTCTACTCCTCTACCCCAAAAATAAACAAGCTGATGATAGTAAATACTGAGTAGAGATTGTCTCATTGAATGATGTCACTAACTCTCAGGCCTCCATCTCTATAGAACCAATGGTTTGACCATAAAAGAAAATATGGGCATTTAGTGGCACATAGATCAAAGCCATTCTCTTTTCACTAGACCAACATTTCCCTTAAAAAATTCATTCTCGGATACTTTTCTGTGTCTTTCATAGTGTTTATTCTTAGAAGTTTACTGACAGGCTTTGCAGTAGTTCCCTAGAGGGCCAGGAACCAGTTATTTTATGCCCTTTGGGAATTTGTATGGACGTACTTGCTATTTCTTTGAAATCCCAGCCTTTTGCAAGTCTCAAGATGACTATAAATTTGACCGCAATAATAAAAAAAAAATCTCCTTCACTCAGACTAGTGAAAACACACCTAGCATGAGCCATCAACTCTTCAGAAAGAAGAACAAAAATCCCTCTGAAGTGTATCTTTCCTCTGTATGATTTAGAAGAAGAGAAAAGTCAACCTGACCCTGACCCTGACCCTGACATTTATAGAGCTATTCTGGACCACTCTTGGAAGTTTCATACCCTCAGGTTACCCACAACAGGTCACTGTTAGCCAGAGGAAGAACAGGGACCTGGAGAGAATGATCTAGAAGGTCTTTTCCAAATGGATAATGTTGTAAACAGAGATGATATTCAGAACCAAAACAAGGGTGGGACAGTTAGAGCTTTGTCTCAAGGCAATGAAATTTATAGGGCATTGGGCTTACAGCTCTTTGAGGCATAGAAACAACTGAGCTGAGAATAAATCATTCAAATGAAAGACTTCCAGAAGCTTGACCTCCTCCTTCCCTCAACCTGCATGGGCACACTCTGGATAAATTCTTCCCCCATCAGTGGCCTCAGCGTGCCACCCCTTTCAGTCTTTGCCTTCTATTGTCTTATCTGGATTTGTCCATTTGGGACATTTTAGAGGGCACATCTAGTGCTATTTCCCCCAGGTCCATTGTGTGAAGCTGGCCCTGAGTATCAGAATTGCTAGTCAGGGCTCTATTGTTGCTTATTATTCAAGGTCAGCAGCAGATGTTATTTTAACAAACAAATCAAAAGCCTTGGAAGCTCACGAAGGGCTAGCAAGGAGAACTCAAGGTCACGCTGCTAATTACCAAGACCTTGGCAATAAAGCTTCTTTGCTTTGGGAGCAGTGAATAATGCTACGTCGTCTTCCCCCAAGTTACGGATGGTAAAGAAACAGCATCTCTTATCCTCATCTATAGATTCCCCAGAGTTTCAAGGCAATGATGGATCCAGCTTTGGAAGAATAGGCAGGAGAGAGGAGATGTTCAAAGTAGGATTGCGTTTTTCCATCTCTTTGTATGCCCAGACCAGGCACATGGCAAGCTTTTAATAAATGCCTGTAGACTTGGCTTGAAAACTTAAAAAGAAGTTTTCAATTAAATTCAACAGTGGGCATATGCTAGTCTCTATTGATACAAATATAAAAATCCACACAGCCCTGATCCAAGGGCTTTACTTTCTATCAACAAAAAGAAAGTGTATTCAGCATCTGTAAAATGGGGAGAATGCTTACCTCCCGGGGTTGGTGGTGTTGTGAGGACCAAATGTGGTAATATTGGTAAATGCTTGGCACAGTGCCTAGCACATAGTAGGTGCTTAATAAATGTTTATTGGGGAGCAACTGGGTGGCTCAGTGGATAGAGAGGCATGCATAGAGACAGGAG
Source organism: Monodelphis domestica (assembly GCF_027887165.1). NCBI lineage: Eukaryota > Metazoa > Chordata > Mammalia > Didelphimorphia > Didelphidae > Monodelphis > Monodelphis domestica. The sequence continues at coordinate 42,696,462 of NC_077232.1, read as the reverse complement.
GTCCTAGGTTCAAATCTGGCCTCAGACACTTCCCAGCTGTGTGACCCTGGGCAAGTCACCTAACCCCCATTGCCTAGCCCTTACCTCTTTTCTGCCTTGGAAGCAATACACAGTATTGATTCCAAGACAGAAGATAAAGGTTTTGAATAAATAAACAAATAAACAAACAAATAAATGAATGAATGGATAGATAGATAGATAGATAGATAGATAGATAGATAGATAGATAGATGTTTATTGATTAGTTTTTAAACCCTTTCCTTCCCTCTTAGACTCTATACCATGTCTTGGTTCCAAGGCAGGACAGCAAGAGCTAGGCAATGGGGGTTAAGCGACTTGTCCAGGGCCACACAACTAGGAACTGGCTGAGGTCACGTGTGAACCCAGGACCTCCCATCTCCAGGTCTGGTGTTTTATCTACTGAGTCACCTAGCTGCCCACTGGTGATTAATTATCAATAGAAGTGAGTCATGTAAATAAAAGCACACAGTAAATGCTTAGTAAACATTTATTGATTATTGATGGATGTTTCATGTAAATAAATAAAAATACAGACAAAGTAAATTGAAATTTGGAGGGGAAGTTTCTAGAAGCTGGAAGAATGAGGAAAAGCTTCATGTAGAAGATGCTAATTGAGTTGAACTTTGAAGGAAACAAGATATTCTTGGAGGAGGAGGTAAGGAAAGAGTATGTTCCAGGCATGGAGGAGAGCCTATGCAAAGAGATGGAGAGGGCAGGGAGGATATTATAGGGAGAGAATACAAGTAAGCCATTTTGACTAGAAGAGACAGAGTTGATTAGAATACAGAGAAGGGAGAAATGTGGAATAAGCCTCAAAGCGTAGGCTGGATCCAGACTGTGGAAGGCTTTAAATGCCAAACAGAGGGGTTTTAAATTCCATTTCTATGTGTGTTACAGAAGGGAACAGAGGGAGCTGAGCATCTAGCCCATTTGTTCATATTTCATTTAGTACAATCTTTTGAGATTTAAAAAAAATTGTTAGATATACCTTCAGCATCAGGATGAATTAAAACTCCAGTAGAAAGGCACAATGGATAAGCATCAGGCCTAGAGTCAAGAGGACCTGGGTTCAAATTTTATCTCAGATACTTCCTAGCTGTGTGTCTCTGGGTGAGTCACTTAACACCAACTGCTTAGCCCTTGCTACTCTTATGTCTTAGAACTGATACTAAGCCAGAAGGTAAGGAGAAAGAAAGAAAGAAAGAAAGAAAGAAAGAAAGAAAGAAAGAAAGAAAGAAAGAAAGAAAGAAAGAAAGAAAGAAAGAAAGAAAGAAAGAAAGAAAGAAAGAAAGAAAGAAAGAAAGAAAGAAAGAAAGAAAGAAAGAAAGAAAGAAAGAAAGAAAGAAAGAAAGAAAGAAAGAAAGAAAGAAGAAAGGAAGGAAGGAAGGAAGGAAGGAAGGAAGGAAGGAAGGAAGGAAGGAAGGAAGGAAGGAAGAAAGAAAGAAAGAAAGAAAGAAAGAAAGAAAGAAAGAAAGAAAGAAAGAAAGAAAGAAAGAAAGAAAGAAAGAAAGAAAGAAAGAAAGAGAAGGAGGGAGGGAGGGAGGAAGGGAAGGAAGGAACGAAGGAAGGAAAGATGAGGGCATCTTGATCAAATTTTGGAATATTTATATATACTTATAAAAAAGGATTATTGCATTGAAAGTAGACTCTACCCCAAGGAGGAATACTTACAAGGACAGGCCTTTGCAAGGAGAACTGGCATAATGCATATGTGATTGGTACACTAGTCAAGGAGACATCCAAAAACTAGTATAAGACCATAAAAACTGGTCCCCTTAAGGATGCCCATTTTTGTGTTTATAACTCAGGAAAAAATGATGTAATGTGGTATATTTGATAGAGAGCTGGAGTCAGTGAGACCTGAGTTCTAAACTCGTCTCTGACATATAGTGGTTGTATTTCCCTGTTCAAGTCACAAGCTTTTGGTCCCCTAAGATAAGTTGCTAGTTTGCATCTATAGAGGGAATTTCCACACTAGGAATTTTCCCATCTTTGAACTTTTCCCACAGGAGTAGACTAAAAACAAAAACTCAAGAAATCTTAGGCTCAAAAAAAGAATATTGAGAGGTCAATTAACTCATCCTCTCATCTTCCCCTTTTCCCCTCATTTTCATGCAAGTTCATGCCTGATCTGTTTCTGAGACATGAGAATATTTGGAAGACTTTCAAACAGCAATTCCTGTCTCCTTTCACAACCTATTTCAGTGTCAGAGGCCCTCTCTGTCAAGAAATCTTTTTGAAAATCTGACTTAATGCCTCTATCCTCCATTTTGGGGCAGCTAGGTTGCACAGTATATAATAGATTGCTGGTCCTAAAGTCAGGAAGACCTGACTTCAAATCCAGCCTCAAATACTTACTAGCTGTGTGGCTCTGGGCAAGTAACTTAAATCTGTTTACCTCAATTTCCTCATCTGTCAAATGAGCTGGAGAAGGAATTGGCAAAACATGCCAGTATCATTGAAAACAAAACAAAACAAAACAAAACAAAACAAAACAAAACAAAACAAAACAAAACAAAACAAAACACCTAGATAGGGTCAAGAAGAGTCAGATACTGGGGGAAGCTGGGTGACTCAGTGGCTTGAGAGTCAGGCCCAGAGATGGGAGGTCTTGATTTTAAATCTGACCTCAGATACTTCCAAGCTATGTGACCCTGGGCAAGTCACTTCACCACCATTGCCTAGCCCTTACCACTCTTTTGCCTTGGAACAGTATTGATTCCAAGATGGAAGGTAAGGGTTTTAAGAAAAAAAGAAGAGTCAGATACAACTGAAACAAATGAACAACAACAAAAATTCTCCCTTTAATCCTGTTTTATTTGGATTTTTAAAAATTCCTTCTTCATGTTTATAGATCATAGAACATTAGAGCTCATCTAGTGCAGCCCTCTTATTTTGTAGACAAGGAAACTGAAACTCAAATTTGAGGGTGATTTGTCCATTACATAGCTAGTGAGTGGGACTAGGATTTATGTCTCTCAATTTGTCATTCTTTGTAATTTCAACCACAATGTGCTCATTAAAGACCACTGGACATACCCATGGTTAAAGGATTTGATGGTAGATCAACACTCAGTCTAATCCCCTCATTTTCCAGACAGCCAACACCCCCAACAGGTCAATAAAGGAAACAGTGAAAAATCATTTAAGCTGAGAACTGTCCAAAGTGCTGAGGATATAAATACAAAAGTAAGGTTGATGACTTACCCAAAGTCACTCAGAATAATAGTCTACACAGCCAAAATTTGAACCCAGATCATCTTGAATCCAAATCTGTGCTCTTTCCCCTACACTGTACACTCCTTTATTAAAAAAAACCCTTCATATAGCTAAAAATTAGAACTCGGTTTCCTCTGAAGATAAAATAATCCTTAGTCCTTTAACTGTGTGTGATTCAAAGGTCAGGCTTTCCAAACCCTCTTCATAATAGCTCTTGGCAAGAAGAATCCTCAATGAGCTCACCAAAATGAAATGACTTTATAGTAGGACACAGTGTTTCCTTATCCCCACCAAGAATGTGAGATATGTATGTATGAGCATCTACAGTGGCCCAAAAGTATTGGTACAATTTGAAGCTTTAATAGTTTAAGGTTTTAATCTTAAGACACCCTATAAATACATATGTGGAGCAGCTAGGTGAAACAGTAAATAGAGTGCTGGATCTAGCCGTGGAGAGCCAACATACCCCCGCTGTCTGACAGAGTTGCAGTTTGGAAAAGAGTTTTGCAATAAGCAGGCAACGTTATACACTTTGCCTCAGTAATTCCATCTTTAGGATTATGCCTTGAAAGTATTATATAAGGAATGTATTATATAAGGAATATATTATATATAAGGTGGCTCAGTGGATAGAGTGAAGCCTGGAGGTCCTGAGTTCAAATTGGCCTCTAATACTTCCTAGCTATGTGACACTGGTCCAGTCACTTAACCCCAAATTACTAGTCCTTACTGCTCTTCTGTCTTAGAATGGATACTTAGTATTGATTCTAAAACAGGAGGTAAAGGTGATTTTTTAAAAGACAGTGTTATATAAAATAAAGATTTTTGTAGCAGCATTATTTAGAACTACAAATAAATAAATGGATAGATAGATAGACAGAAGGACGGATAGACAGACAGACAGGTAGATAGATAGATAGATAGATAGATAGATAGATAGATAGATAGATAGATAGATAGATAGATAGATGGATGGATGGATGGATGGATGGATGGATGGATGATAGGTAGGGCAGCTAAGTAAAGCACAAGGCCTGGAGGCAGGAAGACTCATCCCTAGCTGGGTGACCTGGGTAAGTCACTTAACATTGTTTCCCTCAGCTTTCTCATCTATAAAATCAGCTAGAGAAGGAAATGGTAAACCACTCTAGAATCTTTACCAAGAAAACCCTAAATGGGGCCACAAAAAGTTGGACATGGCTGAAACAAATAAATAACAACAAAAATGAGAGGGGGGAGAGAAAGATAGGATACATACATACATACAGATAGATGAGGAAAGAGACAGAGATGGATAGAGATAGAGACAGATAGAGATAGAGATAGAGAAAGAGAAAGAGAAAGAGAAATGATAGATAAGAGATACATAGAGAAATAAATTATAGGGAGACAGACAGAAATAGAGATAGAGAGAGATGATAAAGACAGATATATAGAGAAATAGATGAAATAGACAGCCAGACTTGATGCCACCTAACAGTCCAAGAGAGAAATGACTAAGTTGTGGTCCATTAATGTACCATAATACAATTAAGACCAACACACATAATGGGGAGAAGATTTGGAAAAGCCCTTCTAAAATCATACAAAGTGAAAAAAGAGCCAAAGGCCAGTTGGTATTGATACATGAACCACAAGCTTCAGAAGGAGCAAAGTGAAGTGAATGAGAATGAAGGACCAGCAAAGAATTTAATTGGACTCTTTGAGGCCTGGCTGAAAAAATCATATTTTATACATCTAAATTAGTTTAAATCAGCATGGTTATAAAGCAAGTTTATTGCATTATATTAATCCTGAATATTAGTTGTTTTTTTTAAACCCTTACCTTCCGTCTTGGAGTCAATACTGTGTATTGGCTCCAAGGCAGCAGAGTGGTAAGGGTTAGGCAATGGGGGTCAAGTGACTTGCCCAGGGTCACACAGCTGGGAAATGTCTGAGGCCAGATTTGAACCTAGGACCTCCCATCTCTAGGGCTGGCTCTCAATCCACTGAGCTACCCAGCTGCCCCCTAAATTAGTTTTTAAGAATCATATACATTAATAAATAACATGTGTGCAAGAATCACAGGGTCATGTACAGGATGATCCAGGTCCTGGGGATCCAAGAGAATTGGTAGAGGGAAAGAGAAAGCATGAGGTGCAGCAAAAAGATCACTGACTGAGAGTCAGAGGGCTTGGATTCAAATCTTGCCTCTGGTGCCTATTGCCTGTTTAACCTTGGAGAAGTCATTTACCCTTCTCTGGACTTCGGTTTCCTCATCTGCAAAATGAGGACCCAGATGACTCTGAGTCTGGATCTATGACCCTGTGAATGTCTACATCTTAAAGCTTAATTAATAACCAGTTCTCTAAGGTCTGGTCTAGAGTGTGGTTTCAAGAGAAGTAAGCTGGGGCTGATGATCCATCCCTAAATCACAGAAGTCAAGAGGTTGTTTGTATAAATGACAGACAGGTTTGTTGTAAGCCATAAACCCCAACAAATAACGTCTTGGCTTCTGAAGCATGAGACAGAGTAAGTTTGATGGCTGTGGGTAGCTTGACTACCCTCTCCATAGACCAAATTCCTCTAATAACATTATTCTTGGCTTTCGCCCTCACCGGACTTCTGTCTGAGAACCATAGTGGATTATAGGTTGAGACTCTGAAGGTACCTTAGAGGTCAACTAGTCCAACTCCTTCATCTTACAGATGAGAAAATAAATTATTTTAATTACTTAAAAGCCTGTTCGAAGCAATGCAATTTAATACTTTGCTAATTAAATTCAATTACAGATGCATTTATTTATTTTATTGATGTTTTGTTTTTATATTACCTACATTCCCAAATCTGTACACACACACACACACACACACACACACACACACACACAGCATTCCTTAAAGTGTTTCAGAGAAAGGGTAATTCCATACACCTAAACAATATTCCCAAATCCTTCAACCAAAAGTCTATCCAAGACAAAGAATGATTCTTCCATGACTTAATACTGTTACCATGGGGGGCAGCGGGGTGGCTCGGTGTATTGAGAGCCAGGCCTAGAGATGGGAGGTCCGGGGTTCAAATTTGGCCTCAGACACTTCCCAGCTGTGTGACCCTGGGCAAGTCACTTAACCCCCATTGACTAGCCCTTACCACTCTTCTGCCTTGGAGCCAATACACAGTATTGATTCTAAGGTGAAAGGTGAGGGTTTAAAAAAATACTATTAACATGGTGGAAACATCCATCACCCTGTAGCCAAACTGGCCATGTATTTCTCCAAAACTAACTAGACTCAAGGCATTTGCTATGTGGCTCCTACCTAAAGTCCTTTTTAGTAGAGATGGTGCAGCCCCTAGAGTGCCAGCCTGGAGAAAGGAAGGCTCATCTTACTGAGTTCAAGTCTGGTATCAGATACTGCATAGCTGTGGAAGCCTGGGCAAGTCACTTAACTTTGCCTCAGTTTCCTCATCTATAAAATGAGCTGGACAAGAAAAGGATAAACCACCCCAGTATCTCTGCCAAGAAAACCCCAGATGTTGTCACAGAGTCAGACATAACTGAAATGGCCAAACAACAACAAAAACCTTGTCTCTGGCGCTTACCACCTTGGACAAGTCACTTAGCCTTCTCTGGCCTCAGTTTCCCCATCTGTACTCATGGGTGTAAACTCAGGGTCACCTCTACACTTCAGTGAGTTACCAGGGTACTTCAGTAGAGGTCAGATTGAATGGCACAACTATTTCAGCAGCTACACCTTATAACAGTTGATAATCTTGTCATTTAAGTTGTTATGACTAATGATTAAGCATTAATTAATGCCCCCAGGAGAGGAAATCAATTAGAAATTAAGTGAATTGAAGTCCTGTTGACATATTGCCCATCCTGGCTAATCAATTGTTTTAAATCAGACGCTCTGACTTTATTGAAGCCATTAGTCAGTCCAAAGATGGTATAAAAATGATTGAATTTCCCCAAACATGTTCCTAGTCAACGTGACTACAGAATGCCTTCCTGTCCCACATACAGCCCAGGAAAGAAATGAAGGGTGTCTTCACTACTTCCTTCTCTTGCTGTGGTCCCCCCTTCTTGGTGCTGACCTGACCCTTCCTGTGAGATGAAAGCAAAGAACATCTGAGAAAAACACTCACCGTCAGGGACTAGGAGGCTATCATCCCTCTCAACCATATTTGTATTTTAAGAGAAAACCAGGAAGAGGGAATTGCTTAAAAAGGAATTAATCACTAATAGAGAAATTTCGAACACCAACAAGAGAATGATTTAGAGGCAGGTTGTCAGATTATGCTTTATCGGTGACCATTAAATATACACCAGGCCAGTCAGAGGTCCTAGGTTTGAATCCCATCTCTATTCCTCCATTCTCTCAGTGATGTTGGGCAATCGCTTCCCCTCTCATTGGTCTTCTCTTCCAATCAAGCAAAAATAATGCATGGGGGGCTATTATTTATTTACTTTGCTTTGGTCCAGACCTATGTTTTCCTTGATATGAGGAATTTCCACTGAGGAGATTCCCTTTTACCTTATTGTCAATCAACACCTAGTCTGCAACTTACATCCTTAAGACACCACTGATATGTATCAGAGACATTACATGGAACCAGTCTTCTTGACATTGGAACCAGGTCTTCCTGACTCAAGGAGCAACTCTCTATCCACAATGATATACCGCTGTCTCTGAGCCCTGGCCAATACTTATAAAATATAAGAGACTTGGGGGAAGCTGGGTAGCTCAGTAAGATTGAGAGCCAGACTCAGAGATGGGAGGTCTTGGGTTCAAATTTGACCTCAGATATTTCCCATCTGTGTGACCCTGGGCAAGTCACTTAACCCCCATTGCCTAGACCTTACTGCTCTTCTACCTTGGAACCAATACCCATTCCAACCAATATTTGATTTTAAATCCTTACCTTCCAACCAAACCAACATTCCAAGATGAAAGGTATAGGTTAAAATACATACATATATATATATATATGAGACTTGAACAAGATGAAGACAGAGACCTCAAGAGAGTGAGAAAGAAGTTTATTCCAGGTCTGAGGACAAGTAGGGCAAAGACGAGGAAACCAGCAATGGATTATTCCATGTGAAGAACAGAAAAAGAAGATAATGAATTTGGCTAAATATTCATGGCGGATGATTGGGGATCTTGGAATGTCTCCAGATAATTGTGATAGGGATGACTTGTCATTGCCCAGGATTGGGCTGCCCATGGATTCTGCTCCAGACTTTTCCTAAAACTTGTATACAGGTATTTCTTATACGTCTTGATTTTCCCCATCATGGTTTTGATATATGGTGGGTCAGCATAAGAAATGAAATGGGAATTTTGGAGGGGTTTCATGGAAGCTACAGATGACACACAAAGTCCAGAAAATAACAGAAGTTTAGAAACTCAGAAATTCATTAATGGGGGACAGCTGGATAACTCAATGGAGAGCCAGTCCTAGAGATGAGAGGTCATGGGTTAAAATCTGGATTCAGACACTTTCCAGCTTAGTGACCCTGGGCAAGTCACTTGACCCCCATTGCCTAGACCTTACTGCTCTTCTGCCTTGGAACCAACACCCAGCATTTATTCCAAGATGGAAGGTAAGGGTTTAAAAAAAAGAAATTCATTAATATATATGCAATAGTGTATAATGTTGACATTTTATCTTTTAATACTATAAATATACACATTTTTCCAAGTTAAAGTAGGTTAAAAACAGTTTTCGAAAAGAATGTGAAAGCCAGCAGACAACACACAAAGACTAGAAATGTTAACATTGATATACATATAGCCTATGACCAAATCCTTAACCTGAATTATACAGTAAAATACTCCAAACACTCTGTAAAAGAAAAAGGAAAAATTCAGGTTTCTTCACTGGGGTGACCAGGAGGGCCAAAAAATTTTATGAGGATTTTCCAGATCATAGGGGTGCTGCACCCCTAAACCTGTGACGTGGAAGGGGTATCCATATTTTGTTTTTTTAAGGAGGAGTGGAGATAAATCTTTAGCATAAGCCTGTTTTCTTCTGATTTTCCAAAAAGTAGATCATAGAAACAAAGCTGTGGTTGACTAGAGATTCTAGTTAGTTGGACTTCAATGAATCCCAGAGATGAGCTTCCTCTTCAGATACAAACTGGCCTCGGTGACCTCCGAGGCTCTCTCTAGCTTTGAAAATCTCTGATGATGAATCTATAATTCAGATCTGAAAGGATGTAAAAACTGCCGTACGTTCTGAGTCTGGCAATAACCTATTACATAAAGGAAATATTTCTAATTAAATGAACATTTCCATTTTTTAAATGTATTACTTTTCATTTCCTCGTCCCTATAAAATATAAATGAGCTAATTTATTATCATGAATATGAGTGTGTAGAATTAATATATTTTGTATTTCTCATGTTTATCAAACCCAGAGGCTGTGCTGCTGTAATCAGGGAGACAAAGCAGTTGAGCTGTGGGTCTAGGAAGGGAGCAGCTGTTGCCAGTGAGTGGAACAAGGTCTCTCGTACATGCAGAGGCGACCCAGAGACGGTCTAGGAAAGGAGGGAAGCCCAAGCCTCCACAATGATATTCCCTAAACTAGCCCTTATAATTGTGATTGTAGAGCTGAATTAATAAAAAAAGAAAAAATGATGACAAAAGACAACTGGTTGTGCCAACAGTGTGGCTTCTTCATTGGTGTTCCCTTGAGTTGTATGTGTCTTTAGGGAAAGTCTTATGTTTTGGACTGTGCTGAAAACTGCCAGAGGTCTTAGACACAGAAGACTCTGAAGGGCTTGGAAATTATGCCTCTGTCCTATAAAGCCAATCACATTAATGTTTTAAGTTAATTTAAATAAATGTTAATCAGCATCTCCTCATGGGACATTCCTTTTTCTCAGGTGGGTCTTTGTCAGAGACTGTAAGACCCTGGCACATTGAAAAAATTGTGCTTTAAATAGATGTGTCCATTTTAAGAGACAGATAGATGGCTTAGTGGGCAGATGGAACTCAGGACCTAGAGTCAGAAAGATCTGAGTTAAAATTCAGCCTCAGACACTTACTGGCTGTATGACCCTGGGCAAGTCACTTAATCTCTGTTTGCTACTGCAGAAGGAAATGGCACTCCAGTACAATATCCTTGCCAAGAAAACCTCATGGAACACAGAGTAATGAAGAGTCAGACACAACCAAACAAGAGAACAACAAATCTATTTTTAAAAATATTTTTAACAAATGACCTTGTTTATTGTTTGAAATGTTTTGTCACCAAGGTGTTAAGAAACACAAGTAAATTGGGGTGGAGATGAGTCATAAAAATTAGTTATGAAATGAGTTTTCACCAATTTAAAAGAAATATCCTCTAGTATTGATAGATGTTTGAACTGAAGGTGACCATCTGTGGGGCTTAGTCTTCTATCAGTAATTAAGTCTGTGACTTGTTAAGTCATTTAAATTTCTAGTACCTTAGTTTCTCCATCTGTAAAATAGGAATGATACCTATATTCAGGGATGAACTAGGTCAAAAAAATAAGGCAGACCAAATTTGTAACCCTCCCAAGTGCATCTCCTCTGTACCATTTTGGTATCAGTCTTCCTGGCCAACCTTGGGCTATTCAGAATCTACCCATTTGGGCTTCCCACTTGGGTCAACCTTGCTCAGGCTTCTTCCCAATCCAGACTTAACTTATCTCATTTTTGTAAGATCCTAATCTCTGTTAAATGACAAAACAATTAATTTGAAGAATTTAAAGGGGGGATGTGGGTGGCACAGTGGATAGAGCACTGGACCCAGGGTCAGGAAGACCTAAGTTCAAATCCTGCCTTAGATACCTACTAGGTTTGAGATCTGGGTAAATTATTTAATCCTTTTTGCCTCAGTTTCCTCACCTGTGAAATAAACTGGAGAAGGAAATGGCCAAGAAAGCCCCATATAGACCCAAAAACCCCAAATGGGATCATGAAGAGTCAGACCTGGTGCTAAGACCTAGAGATAGGAAGACTGCAGTTGTTATCGTCTGAGAACTTTTGTTTTACTTGGGTGGTGATACAACAAAGAACTAGGAAATCAGAGCAAGATGACAGGTAGAGGGGCAAAGGACCAACAACTGGTGGGCAGAAGGAGGAATCAGGACAGACTTTGCATACATTATTTCCACGGGAGACTCAGACAGTCTTTCAAAGATACATCAAATCAACAAAACCAAAATAGAGAGAACAACCAGCAGACATGAGTGGATGAACTTGGCAAAAGGAGTTTCAGAATAAGGAAGAAAGCTGGTTTTCGGTCCCAGCTCTGCCCCTCACTCGCGTGGGACCTTCTCAAGTCCCCTCCTCTCAGTCTCACTTTTCTCTGTAAGTGGAAGGGGTTGGTTGAATCCCTACAATAAAATGAACCACCTTCCTCTCCATAGAGAGGCGGACCAAGACACCCTGTTTTGTTTTTCTTACCTGTATTCCCTTGTTCTGAAGGAAGGGTCTACTGATGGGGAGTCAGTTATCGGGAAGTGATAGAATGTTTTTTTAAAAGATAAAAAAGAAATCAAAAGGGTTAAGACTAAGTAGTATCCCTGGTCCTTTCCAGTGAGCATTCGATAAGGCAGGGATGCCATCCCATAGAAGCCCACAGGAAAATAGAATCAAAACCACACTTAATGCCTGACTGGCACTTAGTATATATCAAGTAATTAATGTTTGGCGATCTCTCCAAAAGGAAAGACAAGTGTCCTTAGCTACTTGTTATCCTGGACAAGGGGAGACGCTGTCTGCATTTTATATAGCCCAAGTGATTTGTGAGCCAAGGATTTTAGAAAATGATGGCTAGCTCCAATCCTGAAACTCCTGAGAGCTCTTCAGAGGACATTAGACCTACTGTCTGCCTACGTGGCACCTAGAAGAGTGGCAGGGACAGCTAGGAGGCACAATGTATAGAGCGCCAGGAAGACTCATCATCTTGTGCTGGAATCCAATTTCAGATACTTCCTAGCTACATGATCCTGGGCAAGTCACTTAATTAGCCCTGTTTGCCTCAGTTTCCTCATCTGTAAAATGAACTGGAGAAAGACATGGCAAACCACTCCGGCATCGTTGCCAAGAAAATCCCAAAAAGGGTCATAGTGTGTTGGACACAACTGAAAACAACTGAACAGAAGCAGCAGAGTGGCAAAACTCTGCTAACTGACAAACTATAGCAAGTGTTTATCGTGTACCTACTGTGTGCTAGGCACTACAACTAAGTGAGTTCTCTTTAAAAGTTGGGAGAGCTGGATTTGATTCTCAGCTCTGTCATTTATTAGGTATATGAATTAGTCTCTCTGAAGGAGCCTCAAAATGGAGTTAATAAAGGCTAGGAAAGAGGAAGGAGAAAACATTTTAAAGCTCCTACTATGTGTCAGACATTGTGCTAAGCACTTTACCAGTACTATTTCACTTGATAAATAATAAATCTCATTTGATAAGTGATCACTTTATAAATCTAATAAAAGAATTCTTGATAAAAAAAAGATATGTATAAAATGCAATATGTTAAACTATTTCTATTGCTAAAAATTTGTGAATGCTGAGGAAATAAGCATGGATTTTCAGCCGCTTTTGTAAATGAACTAGATAGTGGGTATAAAGGAAAAGAGAAATGGGTTTGGCTTCAAAAGAGCTGACTTTGATGGACTCCTCTGCTGTGCGCTAGCAGTGTGACCTTGGAGAAGTCACTTCCTTTCTGTGGTCATCAGTCTCATCTGTAAAGTGAAGGGGTTGAGCCATATTATCCTCAGAGTCCCTTCCTCCACCAAAACCAATGGATCTTCTAATAGCAACCTCAAATTCCATTTCTGACAGTGGAAGGAACATAGCTATGTAAGCCAGGGACTTTGGCATCCTCACCTTGCTAGCCCTTCCCAGCCATGAAGCCTAACACAGTGTTCTCCCACATTTTTTCAGTCATGTCCAACTCTTCATAGACAAGTTGATGAGATTTTGTTGTCAATGATACAGGTGTGGTTGGCCATTTCCTTCTCCAGTTCCTTTTACAGATAAAGAAACTGAGGTAAACAGGGGTTAAATGACTTGCTCAGGGTCACACAGCTAGTAGGGGTCAGATTTGAACTCAGATCTTCCTGACTCAGCCCAGCACTATACTGCCCCATGCTCCCACATAATAGGAACTTAATGCACATTTATTGAATGAATGTGGGTTAGGAAAAATGATGTATAATTTTAGTCAAATGAACTAATTTAGGTAAAACACTTTAAAACTTGAAAGCCCTATAAACATATTAGCTATTATTATTCAGCAAGACAGCCATGGCATTGTGAAAAGAATACCAAACATGAAGTAAGGAAAGACCTTGGTTCCAATCTAACACTTGTTCACTCTACAAGCAAATCACATACTCTCTCTAAGCCTCAGTTTTATCATCTGCAAAATGGGAATGATAATACCTGAAGTACTCATCTGGTTTTGTTTGGTCAGGCATGTGTGGGTGTGGGTAAGAGAGAGACAGAGAGACACAGAAAGAGAGAGAAGGATGGAGGGAGAGGAAGGAGAGAGGAAAGATTGATAATGAGATCTAGGAAAGGGGGAAGAGAGAGAGAAAGAGAGAAGGAGGAGGAGGAGGAGATAACGATGATGACAGTGTGATATAGTAGGAAAAAGTACTGAATCTGAATTTAAGAAAGACCTGAGTTTTAGTCCTGCCTCTCATGTTTATATCATGACCTTGAACAAGTTTGAATGTCTCTGAGCCTTGGTGTCTCCATCTGTAAAATGGGAAGTAATTCCCATAATTTCTTATATTTCTTATAAGGAATGAAAGTTATTATAGGTAAAACAGTGTATAAATCTTAAAAATCTTATGTATTTCCATTCTACTGATTTCTTTGAGAAGCAGTTTTGAAAGATTAAAATTAACATCCAATAATTCCAAGTAGTATATTTTATAAGATTTATTGACAATCACTTGAAGTAGAGGAAATTGCAAGACGAGAGTAAAATCTGAGTAAAGAGCAGTTTTTCCCACCTGCATTCACGTGAGAAGAGCACATCATGGGGGCAGGGTTACAGAACCTTTATCTCCAAAACATAAGGACAAATGTGGGATTCTGGGAAATGGAGTCCTAGGGCACAAAATTCTAATTACACAGTTTGTTCATGGGTTAAAAAGCTAGCCTGGGAGTCAGGAAAATGTGAATTCAAGTCCTGCTTAAAAAAACAAAAAGGCTGTGTGAACTTGGGACATTCAGTTAACCTTTCAGAGTTCCAGGCAACTAAGACTCTTACATTAAAGAGAAGTGCTAGCCTTCTCTTCGGAAGGTTGGTAGAGGTTGTTTCCTCATTCAAAAGTTCCTTATATCAATTTAAATCACAATTCAGGTCCTTATTTTTTATTTTTTATAATTTCTTTTATAATTTTTTAATTTTATAATTTATTAATTTATCATTATTATTTCCACATGCCACTGTGTAATCCTGGGAAAAATCATTTCATTGCTTTCTGCCTCAGTTTCCTGATCTGTAAAATGGAGATAATAATAGCACCTACTGTACAGGTTTTTGTAAGAATCAATGAACTAATAATAAATGTAAAGTGTTTTGCAAACCTTAAGGTACTCTATAAATGATAGCTATTATTATTACTTCATCATCCTAAAACCCAGACATCTATTATTTCCTAAGGAATGCGCCATTGCTTGAGGATTGACTTTTGCTTTATCCCATAGACTGAACCTGAAATCATAGAAGAAACCAACATCGACCGAGTGAACGAGACTCGAGGCTACCCAAGGTCCCGCCAGGTGAAAGGTCATTCAGAGACATCCACCCTCAGTTCTCAGCCGTCCATCGATGAAGTCAGGCAGCAGATGCACATGCTGCTGGAGGAAGCATTCAGCTTGGCCTCTGCTGGCCATGGTGGGCAGAGCAGGCAACAAGACACTTACGGTTCAGCCCAGCACTTCCCCTACTCTGAAGTAGTAACGAGTGCCCCTGGGACCATGACCCGATCAAGGGGTGGAATGCAATGGGTGCCTACCTACCGACCAGAAATGTACCAGTACAGCCTGCCGAGGCCGGTGAGTTACCATTTGGTGTGTTACCTTCAGTCTGCCATCTTTGATCAGAGAGATTCTCATCTGTTGAGGTCTTAGCAAGACACTTTGGTGGAGAGCCAAGTTCATTCTTGAGTACCACTGCCTTAGTGTCCCTTTTAATGCATGGGAAATGGCTACCATATTGGGCATCAGCAAGAGTCCTAGACAGACAGTTGGGAGCCTGGGTTCCAGTCCTGAGATCTGCTGCTGGCTGGCTAGATAACCTTGAATAAGTTGCTAAGCCTCCCTGAACTTCAACCGCCTTGTCTTTAAGTGAGGATAATGATAGTTATGCTACCTAATTCACAGGGTGACTTTGGGAATCAGATGAAACCGCGTACATAAAGTATTTGGCCAATATTAAGCCTTATACAGATGGAACCTATTGCAAAGGCTTCGGGGATTAATCAGAGATCATTCCCTTACATTATTATTACCAATGTACCTTGACTAATGTCAGACAGCTAAAAGGAAATGTGGTGTGGCAGTGTGGATAGGATGGATACCAGACCAGCCCTGGCTCCAAGTAACTATTTACAAATGGCAGGTACAGTGAAAAGAATTAGAGGATGTGGGTTCAAATTCTGTGGGGCAGATGAGTGGCACAGTGAATAGAGCACCAGACCTAGAGTTGTGAAGACCTGGATTCAAATCTGGCTTCAGACACTTCCTAGCTATGGAATTGGTCAAGTCACCCCTCGTATGCCTAGCCTTTGCTGCTTTTCTGTCTTAGGGTTGTTACTAAGAGAGAAAGTAAGGTTTAAAAAATCTGTCTCTACTAGCTATGAGACTTTTGACAAGTCACTGAACCTCCCTAATTTCCTCATCTGTAAAATGAAGAGGTTGGATTAGATGGTCTCTGAAGTCCCTTCCAGATCTAGACCCATGATTCTGTGGTTCAGATTCTATCTCAGATGCTTACTGTGTGACCTTAAACACGTCATTTCATGCCCCTAAGTTTCCTCCTCTGTAAAGTGAGGGAGTGGGACTCAATGACTTCTGAGGTCTCTTCTAGTTCTAGACCCATGATTCTATGAACCAAGACACTGAGTTTCTTGGTGCCTCCAGGAAACTCTCTGACACTGTTAATTACCAGTGAGTTCCTGATCTACAATGGCACAGTGAGCTTCCATGTGGGGAGTACCACTTTGATGACATCAAAGGTTGGAACCAAGGTGGGGGCTGGGGGGAAGGGGATGGTCCTATTGCTTTGTCTTGTCACAGCAGAGAGATGACTTTGTCTTCTTGACGTTTCTGCTGATGGAGCGTAAGTTCTAAAAGGTCCTTCCAACCTAGAAAAAGTTTTAGTAGGGGCTGACCAATATTTTGTCTGAAGACCAAATTATACTCAAGGGCACACTGGTAGAAAGTAGAAGAGCCAGGATTTGAACTTAGCTCCTGTGACTAGGACAACTAGGTGGCATAGTGGACAGAAGGCCAGGTTTGGAATCAGGAAGACTCATCTTCCTGAGTTCAAATTGGGCTCTAAGTCATTGACACTGGACAAGTCATTTAATCCTGTTGGCCTCAGTTTCCTCATCTGTAAAATGAACTGAAGAAGGAAATGGCCATCCACTCCACTTTCTTTGCCCAAAAAAACTCCAAAACCAAATGGGACAGCTCAATAACAACAACAACCCATGATTCTAATTTTAGTGATCTTTCTACTGTACCAAAGAATGAAGCATCATCATCGTCATTATTATTATTATTATTAACTTTTAGCTTTAGGTTAGGTAACATACCCATAAAGTGTCATCATGTACAAAAAGCAATTTTTAAAAACCTGGTTCCTTTCCTCCCTTTCATATAAAGGGTCCTTTATTTTTAAATTTCTGAACCTTGAAAAATAGATGTAGACCAGGGCAAAAGGCAGCTTCATCTTTCTCTTTTGTTTTCTCCTCTAACATCTCCTTTAGTTTTTCTGCGCCCCATGCCCATAGTTCTTATCCTTCGATCTCTTCCCCTGTAACCTCTTTAAGCTCTCTCAGACACTTTATCTTTATCGATAGTTCCACTCTAGTGCCCCACAGGCTGCAGGCACTTAACAAAAGCTTCTTCACTTATCACCTTCCTCTATGAATGTCATTCTTTTTTCTGACCCCCTCACTTGAGCTTAGCCTGCCAGATATTCCCTCCTCATGCAGTTCTTCTTATATGTCCTTTCCATCAAATGAATTTATGGCCTCATTTTTTTCTCTTTGTAATTCCTTCCTTCCATATCACACCCTGGATGTGGTGTCAGAAATGTGGATGCACAGAGTTTCCTCCCATCCAAAATGACTCATTGGGCTGACTTGAAATGTTCTGATTTAAGGAGACATAAAAGTCCATCAGATTTAAGAGAAAAAAAGCTTAGGAAATCAGGATAAAAGTCCCAACCGGTGATGGCCAAGGAGAAATCACAGCTCACTAAAAACCAATAATAATCCAATGAGGGGGGGAGTTTTTTTTTTCCTTCAAAACCGTTCTGAACCGTGTGAAAACAAAAATGTTATAAAATAACGATGAGGTAGTAGAGAGGGGAGGAGAACGAGAAGAGGGGTCTTACTTAGCATTAAATCTCATTAAAAAATGAGACCACTTAAAACAGTTAATTATTGAGCCATGGAGCGTCTGAGAGATCAGAAGAAGGATGAAATTAGAAGACAAGGCCCTTTGTTAGCAGGATTTTTTTTTCTTGACACCTTCGGTACAGATTTTTATGAAAAGAAAAACTGTTTAGCAATTCACAGTGGAAAAGATGATTCAGAATACCAGAGATCACAATGTAACCTGTCCTATTATAATAGGAGGAATCAATATAAATGGTGGCCATTGGAAACCACTGCTATGATTACCTTTCATTGTCGCCAGAGAGGGGAAGGCAGCCATCACAAGGTCGAGCTCAGCGCTCTCCCCCCAGGATAATTGAAAGCCCGCGGTTTTAAATGCCTCTGTCAGGGCTGGTGCCATTTAAATCATGATAAAGGTTACTCCTGGCAATTTGAAAATTTCTGTGCTGCAGTCTGGGAGACTTTTGATCATGCTTTACAGCTGCAGTCTGGGAAAAATTGAACTAGACACCTAATCATCAGTCAGATTTCTTTTACAAGGTAATAGGTCTTTGCCGGATGGAGGAGAGGGGCAAAGATGCTAGGAAAGTCATTGGCTTTCTCAGCTACAATACTGGAGCCGGGGAGTGGCTCCAGCTGAGACAAGACTTCTTAATTCAGCATCCAAGAGTATTTATTAAGTGCCCATCACTGAGTAAGTATTTATCAAGGGTATACTATGTGCCAGGCATTGTGCTGAACTCTGGGGAAACAAGGAAAGGCAAAAACAATCCTACATATTCTAATGGGAGAGAGAGTTTATATAGAAAGAGGGTGAAGGATAAAAACCATAGTCATGGGATACAGGAGAGACTGAAGGAGAAGAACTCAGAAATGTGTGTGTGTGTGTGTGTGTGTGTGTGTGTGTGTGTGTGTGTGTGTATAAACTCTCTTTCACCTCTCTCTGTCTCTCTGTCTCTGTCTCTGTCTCTCTGGGTCTCTGTCTCCATCTCTCACATACACATGCACACATACTCTTTCTCCTCCCTCCCTCTCTCCTCTTTCTCTCTCCTCTCTTTCTCTCTCTTCTGTCTCTCTTTTCTCTTTCTGTCTCTCTCTTTCACTCTCTATTTCTCTCCTCCTCTCTTTCTCCTCTCCTTATCTCTCTCTCTTTCTCCTTCCTCCATCTCCTCTTTCTCTCTCTCCTCTCTCTCTCCCCTTGCCTCCCCCTCTCTCCTCTTCTCTCCTTTCCTCTTCTCTCTCTCTCTTTCTCTTTCTTTCCCTCTCTCCTTCCTCTCTCTCTCCCTCTTTCTCTCTCTCTTTCTTTCCTTCTCTCCTTCCTTTTTCTCTCTCTTTCTCTCTCCCTGTCTCTCTCTCTTTCTCTCTCTCTGTCTCTCTGTGTCTCTCTTTCTTTCCCTCTCTCTCCTTCCTCTCTCTCTTTCTCTCTCTTTCTTTCTTTCCCTCTCTCTCTCTCTTTCTGTCTCTCTGTCTGTCTCTCTCTGTCTCTGTGTGTGTGTGTCTCTCTCTCTCACACACACACACACACAATCACAGTAGGGACCCCTTATTTGAGATTTTACTTTCTGAGGTTTCAGTTATCTGCAGGTCAAAGCACCAGCAGCCTAGGGTAGTCCCTTCAGCTTCCACTCTCCCTTTTTTAGAGTTTCTTTTTGTGGGGGGGGAGCTTGGGGGGGTTACCCAGTACATGAGCTGAGGGGCAGGGATGGAAACAAAAAACATCCATATGAGGGCCAGCAGGGGTTTATTTATATCTAGTTTCAACCATCCATGGTAGATCTTGGAACATATTCTCTGTGAATATGGGGGCCCGTGTGTGTGGGTGTGTGGGGTGGAGTATGTACAAGATACAGGTGCCCGGGACTGTGAGAAGCACTTGAGTTACACCAACACCACCATGACCCCTACCACCACCATCCCTTAAAAAAAAGTCTCTGCCCTCAGGGAGCTTACATTGGACCTGGGGAATAGACACACATATAAATAAATAACTAACGGGGAGGGCATCTCTAGCAGCCAGAAGGCTTCCTGTAGGGAGTGGCACTTGAACTGAGCTTTAAAAGGAGCCATGGATTCTAAGGGAGAGAAATCAGACCTATATGTGTATTAACTCCGGCTTCCCTTTCTTCCTCTTTCATTTCAAAGCCCCCCCTTTTCTACATAGGTACCCTTTAGGCTACACTTTATGATGGGTGTGTGTGTGTGTGTGTGTGTGTGTGTGTTTATCTCTTTCCTTTATCCTGCCTTCAAGGCTGATCTTGATATTTATTTATTTATTTTAACCTGATTTCGTCTGAATACAGTCAATCAATCAACAAACATTAACCACCTACTATGTGCTAGATACTATGCTAGTAATATAATATGAATGTTGGTGGGGTAGAAGAAAGCACAGAGGGCAACTTACCCCTGGCCTAATGACCCACCCCATCTATGCCACCCTGTTTTTACCAGCAAGACTCAGGGTCAGGAGCACACCAGAGAGCTGACACTGGTCATCCCCTCTCTGTCATACATACCAAGTTTTGCCCTCTTCTATTGCTGTTTGGGGAAGTTAGGTGCACAGTGGGTAGAGTGTCATGCCTGGAGTCAGGAAGACCTGAATTCAAAACTGCCCTCAGACACTTCCTAGCTATGTGACCCTGGACAAGTCACTTCACCTTGTTTGTCTTAGTTTTCTCATCTGTAAAATGAGCTGGAGAAGGAAATAGCAAACCTCTCCAGTATCTTTGCCCAAAAAAACCCTAAATGAGCTCACAAAAGGTTGAACATAACCAAACAACCACAAAATTCCTATTTAGCACCAGACTCCATACCTCTCAAATATTTATGTCAAGAGTTTTGCTGAAGCCTTGGGTTTGAGCATGAAGAAAATTTTGCCTCCTGACCTCAGAGCCCTTGCTGTTTGCCCAGAAAAACTGTTTAGAGGGTGGAGATCCTCTGGCACACAAGAGGAGCTCAGGGTCTACATGACCCCCAGTGAATCCCTACAGGATAGCCATTAAACAAAAGAACCATCAGCTGCTTCTTCACTCAAATATTGTTGCCTAAAGTACAGATATTCTTAGACTCAATGGCCAGATAGAGGTTGTTTGCTTCCTTTGACCCAGGAAAGAAAATGCAGCAAATATCACATATGGCTGCAGAATCTTGAATTGAAATCCTACCTCTGCTATTAATCCTGCATTGGGAAAATTATTTATGCTCTTTGGACCTCAGTTTCCATATCTATAAAGTGAAAAAGACGGACTAAATGGCCTCTAAGGTCCCTTCCAGCTAAGAAGGGAATAATTAACCTCTACTTATGAAATTAGGGAATACATTTATTCAGCAAAGACTTATTGAAACACTACTACATGTACATCCCTGGCTAAGCATAGTAAGGGATAAGGAGAAAAAGAAAACACAAACCCTTGACCTTGAGCATTTATAATGGAAGAAAATTGAATATTTCTAATTAACTAAGACATGATCCTACTTGTGTCAGAAAGTCTAAGAACAGGAAAGACCTAGGTTCCCTTTTGGGAACTTCTTATTCATGACATTCATAGCCGTTGCCCAAAAAATCTAAGGAAATCTGTTAGCCAGAAAGCATTTATTAATGTGCCAGTAACTATGTTAATAGCTAGGAGATCAAAGAAAGTCAGAACATGGTCCCTACTCTCAAGGGGCTCACATTCTAATAGGAAAGTGTGAGAATTTATTTTTCATACACTATTAATTCTTATATCAGTATCCTGGAGTAGAAAGGCCCCAGTTCCTGTATATTAGGGAGAATTGCTGTGTATTCCTGTGTCTGGGATCTGGGTCATAGATTGCAGTCAGTCTAGTGTTTTTTGCATTGCTCTTGTCCTCAGAAATCCCCCCAAATATCCTCCTTTTTAATAGAATTTGTATAAAATATATTGTATAAAATAGAATTTTAATAGAATTAATAGAACTTTATAAAATTAGGGAATACATTCATTCAGCAAAGACTTATTGAAACACTACTACATGCACATCCCTGACTAAGCATAGTAAGGGATAAGGAGAAAAAGAAAAGAAGAGGAAAAGGGTTCTTTTCCTGCATTAGTGCAAACCTTTACCTGGATGTGCACTCAAGAGAGGACTTTCAGAGACCAAGTTCTCCCACTTCCATGCTGTGTGATCTTGAGACAGTTGCCAAACCTCCCTGAATTTATCTCCTCTTTGAAACCAACCTCACCTTGCAGTCACAGAGTTGCCAAGATTAAAGAAAGTTTTATTGCGAAGTGATCCTTGAGATACTTTGATCTACTCGAGAGTGATTAGGCATTGAGTCCTGTAATGGCTCATCCTGGACACCAACTTGTGGCTACCCAGAGCTCCACCTGTGGTTTCTTGTGGTGCCAGTAGGCAATACCAGGTGTTGCTCTTAAGTGAGGCCAAAACCCTCTGGCTGGGAAACTCTTCCTCTGAAAGCATGCAGAGTTTCCTGTATCTGGAAAGAGACATAGTTTGTAGTAGCAGCTAGGTGACATACAGAATCTGGAAGATCCAAGTTCAAATCTGACCTTGGATACTATACTGGTCATTTGACACTGTGCAAGCCCCTTTACCACCCTCTGCCTTAGTTTCCTCATCTGTAAAATGGGGACAATAATTGTACCTTCCTCCCAAGGCTACAGAAAATGAAATAAAATGGTATTTATGAAGTGCATTTCAAATGCCAAAGAGCTATTAATATTCTAATGATTCAGGAATGAACTAAGTCCTTCCTTTTTCAACTGACCTATGACCTCACTCAGGGAGCAGGAACACTATTGATATCCACCAACAAGAAAATCTGTCATAAATTCTAGATTTATTACCATCTAAAATTCCATCTTCTCCAATAAGCCTAACCTAACCTTACCTATCCCTTCTGAGTTTTAGCACCTTCCCTTTATTAAGTATTTCCTATTTATCTGGTATATAGCTCGTATTATATATGTGTGTGTGTGTGTGCATATATATATATATGTTTGTTTGTTTGTAATTCCATTTTAAGCTCCTTTAGGGAAGGAACTATCTTTTACCGCTTTTTAAATCCCCAGAGCTTAGCCCAGTACCTGGCACATAAAAGATGCTCAATAAATGGTTATCGGTTGATAGATAGGATGAATTCAAATCTCCCTCTGACACCCAAGAGGGTTATCTCCTTGTCAAAGAAGCAGAGGCAGTCTTTATAGTCCTATTCATGGCAGACTAGCAGGCAAAAATATGGCAAGGGAATAAATAAAAAACACAAATGGAACCACTTGGATGTAGTATATCATGTAGTAGAAATTGTATCTGAGAGGCAGCTTGGTGACTCAGTGGGTACAGAGCCAGGCCTTGAGGCAGAAAGTCCTGGGTGCAAATCTGTCCTCAGACACTTCCTAGCTGTGTGACCCTGGGCAAGTCACTTAACCCCAATTGCCTAGCCCTTATCATACTTCTGCCTTGGAACCCCTTCTAAGTATCAATTCTAAGTCAGAAGATAAAGGTTTAAAAGGGGAAAATGAAGTTCCAGCTGAAGAGCATCCTTGGTCATCCAGCTTGGAAACATCCAATGGTAGGAAGCCCACAATACCTTGAGTACTTTGCTGAGTACTTTTAGATAACACTCATGTTTAGGAATTATTCTTCTGTGGTGTCATCTGTTAGGATATATGCTCTTCTCCATTGGTATTGGCCACAACCCATCCGATGACGTGTGTCCTCCAAGGAGTTCATAAGAACAGAGTCCACCAGTGATCTTTTCTTTTCTTTCTCCTTACACTGGGAAGGTACCAGTGGCACATTCACACCTGTTATCCTTTGCCTACACCCCATGATTCTCCCCATCTTCTCTTCTTGTCATATGTCTCTCTCATGATCTCTTGTACTCCCATTCTCCTGCCCTTACCCTCCTGGACAGAATAAGGGAAACATCCTCTAAAAGTCAGAAGGACCAGGAAGATATGAAGCTTAAAGCTTGCTTCCTGATCAGATCCTTCTGCAGTTGCTTTGCTCTGGGAAAGAAGCCTTTTCCCTTCCCAAGGCTAAAAAATGCCTCCTTGGAGGCTCCAGAGGTTGAGCTTCCTGGAACCCCCAGGTAGCATCTTTTGGCTTTCTCTCTTCATGTTACATTGGCTCAATTCATTAATTATATTAGTGTTTTTATTATGCTTCCTTTCCCTGTCCCACCTTCTCCTGCTATTTGTAAAAACCTCCAAAAAGAGAGAAAAACCTCTGCAGCCAATGGGGGGGGAGAGAGAGAGAGAGAGAGAGAGAGAGAGAGAGAGAGAGAGAGAGAGAGAGAGAGAGAGAGAGAGAGAGAGAGAGGGAGGGAGGGAGGGAGGGAGGGAGGGAGGGAGGGAGGGAGAGAGAGAGGAGAGAGAGGGAGAGAGATATGGAGAGAGAGAGAGGAGAGAGAGAGAGAAAGAGGAGAGAGAGGGGGAGAGAGGAGAGAGAGGGGGGAGAGAGAGAGAAGAGAGAGGGGGAGAGAGAGAGAAGGGAGAGAGAGAGAGAGAGAGAGAGAGAGAGAGAGAGAGAGAGAGAGAGAGAGAGAGAGAGAGAGAGAGAATCTGTCCAAATCCAGGTCCTGTCAGCTCTATTTCCATTTAAGACCAATCAACAAGCATTTAATCAGCAAATATGCATTAACTGCTGATTTGGTATGAGACTGGGGATAGAAAGACAAGAACGAAATGAACTCTGCCCATAGGGAGCAGCATCTACATATAGAAATATATGAGGGCAGCTAGGTGGTTCAGTGGATTAAGAACCCAGGAAATCCTGGGTTCCAATCTGGCCGTAGACACTTCCTAGCTGTGTGACCCTGGGCAGGTCACTTAACCCCTATTGCCTAGCCCTTACCACTCTTCAACCTTGGAAAAAAATATACAGTATTGGTTCTAAGACAGAAGGTATGAGGTTTCCCCCCCCCCTGGGTTGTACATGTATTATCACACAAAACTTATTTTCATATTATTCATTTTCGTAAGAGAATCATACTATAAAACCAAAACCCCAAATATATTCCCAAATAAACAAGTGATAAATCATGTTTTGAGCCACATTCCTACTGATTTTTTCAAAGAAATATATATATATATATAAAGTAGATGCAAAGGTCATTTTTCTAAGGAGGGGACACTGACTCCTGGGAGATCAGAAAAAGTGGTCCTTGAGTTTGACTCTTAAGAGACAGATGTGAGCAAGGAGTACATGCTAGGACAGATGTTTAAAGGTATGGAGATAGAAGATGGAATGTTTCATGTAAGAAATAGTAAGAAAGTCAAAGGGAATGCCGTGATTGTTGATAAGGCTCAAAAGGTAAGTTGAGGTCAATTTTATAAGATCATAGATTTAAAACAAGATGAGACCTTGGAAGCCATCTGGTTCATTTTCCATATGAGGAAACTGAGGTCCAGGTTGATATGGGGAGTTGCCTAAGGTCTCACCAGTGGTAAGTGGAAGGGCTAGGATTTGGAGTCATTTTAATCTACCATCTATTATTACATGACATATACATGCCATAAGATATGCCAATATGCACATGGACTTTTTGAGGCTGATGGATTGCGTTGGAGTTTTGTTTTCTTGGTGGTCTGGAGTGTTGGGTTATTGTTGAGGGGTTTGTTTGTTTGTTTTGGGGGGACATCATTTGCTTGTCTCTTTCATTCAGGCCTACAGGTTCTCTCAGCTTCCTGAGATGGTCATGGGGTCTCCTCCACCTCCCGTTCCTCCTCGGACTGGTCCTGTGGCCGTTGCTTCTCTCAGACGGTAATTTACCATTTTCATTTGTATTTTGCTCTTGGGGAGAATCCGTCCCTCTCTGGGGCTCATTGGGTTCATACAGGCAGCAGCAACAAGGTGCTTCGTGCTTTGACCAGTCCTCTAACAAAGAAATGAGAGTTGATTTGACCCATCTTCTGATGGGTTTTGTCAGAGGGCACTTTGGAAACACAATAATGTGTCCAAAGGGCTTGATGAGGTTCCAACGGAAAGTGAAAACAAAGGGCATAGGGAAGATGTCAGATGTCTTTAACAAAAATGCTAGCCTACGGAAATGAAGAAAAGGAAGATAAGAAGGAGAAAAGGAGGAAGAGATGGAGCAGGAGGCCAGCATTGACCATACCAGAATCTGAGTCTTTTCAGACAAGTTGAAAGGGTGGGAGAGGGAGAAGGTGATGTGTGTCTTCCTTGTGTCTTGCCTTTGTTTCTCCTGAGATTCAAATATGAGACCATACACACACACACACACACACACACACACACACACACACACACACACACACACACACATATATATATACCTGGGGGAAAACACAGAATCCAAGAGCAACCAAGGCTTAGAACTTTCAGAACTTCCCAGGTAACTACATTTTTAATAAGCTACTCAGTTTGGTTTCATCTCCATGGAAGGTCATGATCCTGTGCTGAGGTGGCTCCTGTTTACTTACAAATACATTCACCAAATCTGACCTGAGACACTTCCCAGCTGTGTGGCCCTGGGCAAGTCACTTGACCCCCATTGCCTAGCCCTTACCTTTTGCCTTGGAGCCAATACACAGTATTGATTCTAGATGGAAGGTAAGGGTTTTTAAAAAAAGCAAATACACACACAAACACTTCAGCTCCCTTTTATGTGTTGTCTTCCTCCATTAGATAGTAAGCTTCTTGAGGACAGAGACTGTATTTTTCCCTTTTTTTAATTCCTGGAGTTTAGCCTAGTCCCTGGCTCATAGTAGGAACTTAAAAATGATTGTTGAATTGAAAATCAGGAGCCTTGGGTTTTATTCCTACCTTTCATTGTGTCACTCTCCCTTTCCCTAGGCCTCAGTTTATTCTACTGTCAAATGATGATTTTGGACTAGAGGATTTCATAAACTAAGATTTATTTATTTTTTAAAGCCTTACCTTCCGTCTTAGAATCGATACTAAGTATTGGTTCTAAGGCAGAAGGCTATCAAGGGCTAGGCAATGGGGGTTAAGCGACTTGGCCAGGGTCACACAGCCAGAAAGTGCCTGAGGCCAGATTTGAACTGAGGACCTCTGGTCTCCAGGTCTGACTTTCAATTCACTGAGCCACTTAGCTGCCTGACTCATAGAATTTAGAGCTAGATTTGGGAATCATCTAACATTTGGTAGTAGTTGATAGATCAAAGACCAGAGAAGTTAAATAATTCGTCCTGGGTCATTGAGGAAAACAAATGCAGAGCTAGACTTCAAACTCCATTCTTCTCTCTCCAAATCTAACTTTCTTCCAGTTTGGCCAGGCTGCCACCTCTGGTGCTAAACGGGAGTCACTTTCCTCCTTACTTCTGTTCTGGGAAAGGACATTGATCAATTACAGAGTGAGCAGAGGAAACCTGCCATGACGGTGATGAGACTCAGGGTTGGAGCTACTTCCTAGCCATGTAACCCTGGGCAACTGCCTAGCCCTTCACTCCCTTTTAGGAGTGGTTGAAGGGGCAGCAAATGTTCAACCTGGAGAAGGGTCTTAGGAGAGAAGCATTTTCAAGTAATTATAGACTTTCCACCTGGAAAATGGAATCAACTAGCTCTCTTAACTCAAAGATGTGAATCTTAAAAACTACTCAGACTATACTTTGGAAGATTTGATTTAGCTATTCCCTTATTGTAACAATGGAGATACTTGGTCTAACAAGAATCAGGAATGTCTTGGGAACTTTTACATTACTCCACCCATATTTAGACATACCTTAGGGTTAGTTAAAAGTTGTAAACTCCTGATTGAACAATGAAGGTACTTAATTCATACCTTATAGTGGATCTAGAACCTTAAGCTAAGTTTATTTTTAAATCTAATACAAAAGGATGCTAAGGACCTATAAAGGCTAAATTAATCACAAAAAGGTCAAGTAACTCACAAAAGGCAAGCTTAACAAAGAAGTGTGAAGTACTCAAAAAATCTCTCTCTCTCTCTTCCTTAATTCCTTCTCTCTATAGTAATTAAAATCTCCATAATTTCCAGACTGACTTGGGAATTTTATTTGGTGACCATTTAAATCTAGATTTCAAGTCACAACACTAAATTTATCTTTACAAAGGGTACAAAGAAACTTTCAGGTCCTTATCAAAAAAAAATTGCAAGGGGCAGCTAGGTGGCTTGGTAAATAGAGCCAGGCTTGGAATCGGGATGTCCTGGGTTCAAATAGGATTCAGATATTTCTTAGCTGTGTGATCCTGGACAAGTCACTTAATCCCAATTGCCTAACCCTTTCCACTTTCCACTTTTCTGCCTTGGAATCAATACTTAGTATCCATTCTAAGACAGAAGGTAAGGGTTTTACATTTTAAAAAGAAAAGAAAAACTATACCAAAATGGAATAGACTTCCTTAGGAACTATTGAGTTCCCTCTCAATGGCTTCCATCAGAGCCTAGATGGCCATTTGTTAAGCATGTGATAAGAGGGAATCTTTGTACAAGTACAGGTTAATGTAAGGCTCATCCAGCTCCAAAATTCTGATTTGGATGCTACGAACTCGGGGAGCTGATTCCAAAGGACTTCGTGAGCTGATGATTAATTACAATGGCTCAGCATCTGCAGAGAGCAGGGATCAAGGAGGAGAGAAGACCAGGGACTCCTAATGGAGCAGATGTCCTCCTGGGGCAGCCTCAGTAAGGAAGCCTGGGCCAATGAGGAATCCTACATTTCAGTCGAATTAAATGAGAAAAAGTAGAATCTAGATTTTCCCTGAGTGCCTACGTCCCGGGAGGATTTCTGGAATAGAATGGAATGGCATCTTTCCCATCAGTCAGTTAAGAAACATTTGTTGAGCACTCGCTGGGTGCCAAGCCCTATGCCAAGCCCTGGCAGGAAAGAGAAAGGCAGAAACAAGATCTCTGCCAGTAGAGGAGAAGCTCCTTGAGAAGTCGATACTCTAAGAGGGAGAAAACATATGAATCCACACACATGTGTATGGAGGTGTGTTTATGTGAGTGTGTGTTTGACACATCTATTGTCAATGGGAAGGAATCTCAGTGGGAAGGTCCTAGACGTAGGGAGAATTGGGAAAAGTCTGTTGTAGAAGGTGGAGTTTGAGCCATTCCTGGCTTCCTTCAAAATTCAGCTCAAACCCCACTTTATAGACTTTTCTCAGACCGCCACACCTTGGAGATTGCTTCCCATTTTTCCTGAATATATCTTGTGAATATTGGGCAGGCAGATGGGACAAGAGAGACACTCTGGGTATGAAGGATGGCCAGTCCAAAGGCAGTGGCAAAGGCACGGCATTTAGCTAGGAAGAAACGTGTAAGAAAGGTAGAACAGGACCCAAGTTGGGATGGGCTTTAAAAATCAAACAAAAGGGGGCCGTTAGCTGGCTCAGTGGATAAAGAGCCAGGCCTGAAGAGTGGAGGTTCTGGGTTCAAATGTGACCTCTGGCAATTCCTAGCTGTGTGATCCTGTGTAAGTCACTTAACCCCAATTGCTAGCCCTTACTGTGCTTCTGTCTTGGAACCAATCCTTAGTATTGATTCTAAAATAGAAGGTAAGATTTATTTTTAATCAAAGAGAAGGAGAAAGCTAGATAGCACAGTGGATAGGGCACCAGGTCTGGATCTGGGTTCAAATCTGGCTTCAGACACTTCCTAGATATGTGAGCCTCGATTGCCTCAGCCCTGAGACAGAAAGTAGGGGTTTAAAAAAGTCAAATAGAAGGTTCCATATTTGATCCTGGAGATAATTAAACATCATCAGGGGCTTCTGGGATGTTTCTGCAAAGATACTGTGGTTTGACATTTGTCCTCCTTCCCAGTCCCTTCTTCATTTTTAGACAATATACTCTTCTACTGAGAGCAAGGAGCAAAACTCCATGGGCGTGAGGGTTGGGAGGCTTGGGTTTCTGCCACCAACTAACCATATCCCCTTCCTGCCTTGATTTGTAAGGGCATAAAATATATATTCAGCAAATGAATGTCAAGTGGGGCTGAAGTCAGTGACGGTCATCGAGGCACTCTAGAAGCATCCCTTAACCCTCTGGCCACCCCCCACCAGCATCGTCCTCCTGGAGCAGTCGGGGCTTTGTGAGCTCTAAGTGGAAGGGTGACATGTTAAATGGGCTGGGAAATGTGAGTGCCGCCAGGCTCTGCGGCTGCTTCTAAAAGCATCCATCCCAGCGTCCAGGCTGCATTTCCTCATTTCTCAGCAGCAGTCCTGATGCAGCCCAGCAGCCCCCGCCAGGGCATGGGGGCCATTATCTTCCTTCCCAGGTGCGGGGAGCCTGCTGGATCTCAGCCCGGTGCCCCAGGGTGCCATGTGAGGTGCTGGGTAATCCCAGCTCAGGCTCTTGTCCTCCCAGCATCGCACTGCTCTATTGTAGAAGGTAGATGTATAGGGAGGAGAGGAGGGAGGGCTAGAACACTCACTCCAGACGAGCCTGCTCATTGGCTGCCAATGATGTCATCGGCACCTATGTCAAGCATCTCCAGTTAATCCAGGCCACTAATTGCTTTGTGTATTTTCTTATGAGAAAATTGAATTTGGTGGTAACTGGCAAGACCCCCGGGGCACCCGGAGAGGAGAATGAACTGGAATACCTAGCCATTACCCAGCCCTGGGTCTCCACCTGGTTCCAAGGCTCTTACTGTAAGGTTATACCCCCAGAGCCGTGTTTGAAAACACAAGATCTCTATTATTTTATTTTGTCAATTCAAACATTGTGCCCTGCTTGAGAGCTCCGGGGACAAAGTGCTGGCAAAAGTGTAACCCAATCCCATCCCATCGGGGAGAGCGGCCAGGGAGCTGAAAGAAGGGGATTCTGCCAAGATCTCTTTGAACCTGAATCCCAGACTCGCAGCCCTCCATCCACCTTTCCCGTGCTAAGGCTGCCATCCTGTGGCTGAGCTCCTTGGAGACCAGCGGCAACCGTTCCCTTGGAAACCCAATGAACACCCAGTTTGCTTCCCCCCAGGTCCACTTCTGACATTGGCAGCAAGACCAGAATGTCTGAGTCCAGTGGCCCTGAGCAAACCCAGCTGCATGACGGCACCCCCTTTGCCCAGGTTTCCAGAGGTCCGGTCTCCGTCACTCCGTTGGACCAGTCTCCTTTAAATTACTCAGGTGAGAAAGCCAAGAGATGCCTTCTTGCCCCATCAAGGGGATCGTGGCCAGGTAGAACCAGCGGCCACCTCTGTCTCAGGGGAATGGACTTACCTGTGCCCAGTTGGCATCTCCCCCTCCTCTCATAATGCCTTTCTGAGCCCCCAAACAATGTCAGGGATCACAACCAAGACAAATGGTGAAAGCTACCCCAAACCAGCTCAACGTGCTTTTAAGTTTGAAGACGATCATGAACCTTATAAAATCAATCAACAGGAGGTAACTTGGTGGCTCAGTGGATAGAGAGCCAGACCTAGAAATGGGAGGTCCTGGGTTCAAATCTGGCATTTCCAAACATAGCCAATGTTTGCCTCATTTTTCTTACCTATAAAAATGAGCTCGAATCATAGGAGAATAAATGGAGAATTGGAAAAGATGTCCCAGGTTACCTATTCCCATCCCCTCATTTTATTTTAAGGAAACCAAGACCCAAGGAGGTTCAATGACTCACACAAACAGATAGTAAATGGTAGGCTGAGATTTGAACCCAGGTCTTCTGATTCTAAGCCCCAAGCTCTTTAAAAATGTCCCTTTTCGGGGGCAGCTGGGTAGCTCAGTGGATTGAGAGCCAGGCCTAGAGATGGGAGGTCCTAGGTTCAAATCTGGCCTCAGACACTTCCCAGCTGTGTGACCCTGGGCAAGTCACTTAACCCCCATTGCCTAGCCCTTACCACTCTTCTGCCTTGGAGCCAATACACAGTATTGACTCCAAGATGGAAGGTAAGGGTTTAAAAAAAAAATGTCCCTTTTCAGAGAAAGGGTTCTCCTTGTTATTAGGCTTACAAAATAACCCTCCCACAAAAAAATAAAAAATAAAAAAGGCCACAGTTACAGATAACAATGTTTATTGAGCACCTTCTGCGTACAGACTGCTAAATTAGGCAATTGGGAAAAAATTCATTAAAACACATAAGACAGAGTAGTAGCAATTAGAATAATTTAAAGCTAATTAAATCCCAACTTTTAAAGATTTGTCTTTTCTTCTCTTTGTGGGTGAGCCAACTGGACATCTACTGCAGAGCAACCAAGGGATGCGCCACCAAGTGGCCTTTTTGAAGTTTATAAAGTGTGTATATATATATATATACATACATACACATATACACACATATATGTATACATCACATATGTGGTTTTGGCTATGTGTTCATATACACGTATACACATATATATAGTTTTGAAGTTTATTTATAGTGTGAAGGAATATTCAGTCCCAGAATAACTGATGTAAAAGCAAAATGTACCAATAAACCTAATTTTTAAAATTATTAATTTAAAATGGAATTATCTGAGCAAGAGTCTCAGCAGGAAGAACTGGGCTTTTTCAGTTGATGGCCCTGCCAGATTTCAAAGTATTTTACCAACCGATCATTCTCAGAGCACCTAGTGCTGGACAAAATATTAAAAAGACATCACCGGATCCAAATAGGAAAAATCTAGGAAAAGGGCACAGACTATATAAGTTAGGTCTTTGTTAGACTCAAGAACATATAATCTCATTTTTAAAAAGCAACATTACTCAGTAGAGGTTAATTGGTTCCGATGCCCCAAACAGATTTCAATCCCTTTCTTACCCAAAATGTTACACTCACTTTAGTTGAATCAACAACTGGAAAAAAAAAAAACAAATGAAATTTTTAAAAATTCAAACCCTTTCTCTAATGCTCAGGAAGTTTTGGATTTAAACATTAAACCTCCTTAGACAGAAAAAGAAATAAATAATATATTTATCTCAGTTGAGAAGAGGAGAGAAATGTTTCCTGTTGAATTAATAATAAAAGAAATGACTGGAGGCAAATCTGAGAGCTTTGTCCAATAAAAAGAATGGATGGAGACTAAGAAGCAGGGGCAGCTAATTGACTCAGTGATAGAGAGCCAGCTCAGGAGGTGAGATACTGGGTTCAAATGTGGTCTCAGATACTTCATAACTGTGTGACCCTGGGCAAGTCATTTAACCCCAGCTTCATAGCCCTTACTGTTCATCTGCTTTGGAACTGATACTCAGTATTGATTCTAATACAGAAGATAAGAAGGTTTTTTTTTTTTTTTAAGGAATTTTCAGCTTTTTCTTTAAAGGCATGGATTAAGGAAAAAATTCTTTGTATGAACTCTCTTATGATCTGTGATCTGAGATCTTGTCAGTATGGATGCTTCTTTCAGCCATACAGGTCACAACCAGTCCATCTCTATCAAGTCATGCTGGTCCATTAGATAAGATAATCTATCAGTAATAGCACCTACTAAGTGCCAGGCATTAAGTGTTGAATAATATAATGTTATTTGTAAAATACTTGGCACAGATCCTGACAAATAGTAGGTGCCTAATAAATGCTTGTCGTACCCCCCCCCCATCCTGGGGTCTCCCAGTGGTATATGTATCTAATAATATAACAATTAACAAACATTTAGTAAGCACTGGCTGGGTACCACACAATAGAGATACAAAAATAGGCCCTACCCTCAAGACACTTAGATTCCAAGTGTTAGAATACAATATGTAAATAAAAACTTAACCACCAAATTTAGAACAGCTAGGTTGCACAGTGGATAGTGCCCTGGAGCTGGAGTGTGGAAGACCTGTGTTCAAATTCAGCCTCAGACTTTTATTAGCTATGTGACCATGCACAAGTTACTAAAAAAAAAAATTCTGTATGCCTCAGTTTCTCCCTATGGAAAGTGGGAATGATAACAGCACCTGCATCCCAGGGTTGTTTTGAGGATAAAATGAGAAAATAATTGTAAAGCACTTAGCACAGTGCCTGGCACATATTAGGCACTACATAAATATTAGCTATCATCATCATTCTTAAATCTCTAAGAAACGGATATAAACTGATGAGCAATACTTATTCTGCAATAGAAATACCTATCACAGCATAGGGCTGTGCATAATAATAACAATGAAACTTTTTTAAAGTACAATGCAAAAAAGAGTTCATAAGTGGGCAAAGAAAAAAATAAACTGTTATTGTTATTTTGTGGCGGGATGTACTGATAAGAACTGAGATTGCTACAGGGAATGCTACCAATACAGATGAGCACCTACTCTGTTGTCTTAGAAAGTTATCCAAGATCCTTAGGGTTGAATGATTTCAGTCAGTAGTGACAGAGGCAACACTTGAATCCAGGTCTTCCTGACTCTCAGACTAACTCTCCAACTACTCACCAAGCTACCTCTTTTTATTTTATTAATATCTCTTTTTCCTTTTCTTTTAACAAAAGTCTAAATATTTTATATTTTATGATTTTGCTCCATATCCTGTTTGTTTGTCTTAGCTGAAAATATTAAGTTTATAATAATTTTAAATGACGAATTGTCAGTCAACATAAGCTTCTGGGAAATAGGTGGTACCCAAAGGCAAAGTTATGATATGAGGAAAATGAAATACTCTAGACAGTCCACTTCCCCTAATCCCTCTGCTCTGTGGCAGGAAGCACGGTTCCAGCTGTGTTTGCCATTCCAGCTGCAAATAGACCTGGATTCACGGGCTACTTCATCCCCACACCACCGTCATCCTACCGGAACCAGGCTTGGATGTCATACGCAGGAGAGAATGAGTTACCAGGGCAGTGGGCAGATTCGGTAAGAACTTCCTTTAATCAGCTGCAAAACTTCATCAGCCTTCTACTCTTACACACTAGTCTTACAGAGTGTAAACCTTAAAATTTCTTAGACTTATAAATGTTGGAAATTTCACCACTGGGAAATTTCATACTTGAAAAATTTCCTATTGAGAGTGGGAACTCTATTGGAATGTGAACCCCATTGGCATGGGAGGTTCCTCCTCCTCCCTTCTTAAGATTACTTTAGGACAGAAACCTTTTGCTGAACAATGGAAAGGGCTTTGACCTATGCTTAAGCATAGAACAGGAAGTTCTTTGAGTCATGATTGATTTTAGAATTGATACAATAGATACTTGGAATGACAGAATCAGGTCTTGCAACTTCCAATCTCCACCCTACTCAGGGTAACAGGATTTAGGAAGGGCTGCAGCAAAGGATCAAGATTTAATTATTTGAGAATATGACCTCCAACAGACATGTGCAAAGCCACAGACCTCTGGGCGGTCCTGGGTTAAGCTAGAGCCACCATTGGCACAGGGAAGACATGGACAGTGATTGGTAGATGTGAGAACTGAGGGGAGGGAACTTGGATGGTTTCCTTAAAGATAGCGGGGTCTGAGGACTGGGGGGGGGGGTTGGTTGGAGAGGTGGTGCTTTGAGAGTCGGCTCTGAAGGAAGCTGGAGGTGGAGGCCCCTGAGACTGTTTCTCCATTTTGGTCACGTGAGTAATAGGGACTGATCTCCTTTCTTTGCCCCAGCTATCTAAGGGCTTGGGTCTTTTGGCCTAGCCTAAACAGAAGGGGTATTTAAGCCCTATTCCCTTCTCTCCCCTTTCTCTCTCCCTCTCTCTCTCTATCTCTAATACCTTTCTTCATCCTGTTTGTAATTAAACTCCATAAAAGGTTGACTGCTGACTTGAGTTTTCATTTAGGAATTACATAGCTGAATTCCTTGGCGACCTTAAATTGATATATATCAGTCTTTTAAAGTGATTTCCTTGTCACAAGAGACAAATCAAAGGGATGGAATGTCAAGGATGTGACTTCTGTACTTGCCATGTGATGCTGGGCAAATAAATCACTTAATCTCTTTGAGCTTCAATTTCCTTTTCTATTAAATGGGGAATAATAGTGATGGTAATAGTAGTAGCAATAGTAATAGTATTAGTAATAAAAGTAGTCATGGTAGTAATAGAGTAGTAGTAATAGTAATAGAAGTAGTGATGATAGTAATAGAGTACTAGTAGTAGTAATAGAAGTAGTAATGATAGTAATAGAAGTAGTAATGGTAGTAATAGAATAGTAGTGGTAGTAATAGTGATAGTAGTAGTAATAGAGGTAGGAGTAATAGTAATAGAAGTAGTAATGGTAATAATAGAGTGGTAGTAATAGTAATAGGGGTAGTAATGGTAGCAATAGAGTAGTAGTAGTAGTAGTAATAGAAATAGTAATAGAGTAGTAGTGGTAGTAATACTAGTAGTAGTAATAATAGTAAAAGAAGTAGTAGTTGTAATAGAATAGTAGTAGTAATAGAGTTAGTAGTAATAGTAGTAGTAGTAATAGAAGGAGGAAGAGGAGCAATAGAAGTCATAGTGGTGGTGCTGGTCGTGAAGGTGGAGGTGATGATGGCGTTAGTGGTAGAGCTGGTAGTAGTATCAGCAATTACTCATTATGGCTCTCAAGGTACCATCCCTTTACATACCCTCCTTCTAGCAAGCTTGCTAGATTTATTTCTAAAGAAAAAAAGTCAGTAGGCACTGAGTGAGTACCAGATGGTCTACCCAATGAGTAAAATCCAGAAGCTTTGGGGCATGTACTATTTTGCCTCTCAGAAACTTTTAAACTTACCTCCTAGATTCCAGCTGTGTCCTACTAGGTTGAGATCACCAGATGAAGGAGATCGCTGATGTTGTTGGCAATTGGCCAAAATGATCTTCCACTTACTATGGGTCTTTCCATTATCCTCTCTGCAAGTTTTATACTCGTGTATTTGATTTTATTTTTTAAACACTTGCCTTCTGCCTTAGTGTCAATTCCAAGGCAGAAGGCAAAGGCTAGGCAAAGGGGATAAAGTGACTCTCCCAGAGTCCAAGAGCTTGAATGTGTCTAAGACCAGGTTTGAATCCAGGTCCTCCTGATTCCAAGCCTGACATTCTATCTATTGTGCACCTATTATTTTATTTTATTAGTTCCGTGCTCAATTGTTGTTCTGTGTGTCTTTTATACATGTCCTCATCAAAACTGTCCAGTCTTTCATTATTTGTTTTCTGAGAGTAAGAGCCTAGTATACTTAACGTGCTTAGTCAATCAGTCAACAAAACATTTGCTGAGTACCTGCTATGTGCCAGATACTATCCTGGGTACTGAGGATACAAATACCCCAAAAAATGAAACATTGAAATGAAGGCACTTACATACTTTAAAAAAAATTATTTTTTCCAAAAAAAAAAAGGTCCTTTTTCCCTCCCATCCACCACTGACCCTCCAATGAAAAAGTAAGAAAAACCTAATCCCCTGTTTCAAAAACGTATAATCAAGCAAAACCAATTCCCGCCTTGGCCATGCATGTGTGTGTATGTGTGTGTATGCTTAGAGATCTAGACATTTTGCTACATTGAGTCCATCACCTACTTCTTTGTTGGGCAGTGATGGTATGTATATTTCATCATGAATTCTCATTGGATCTACCAGCATTCCTAAGTCTTTCCAAGCTGCTGGCAGGCGATTCAGTCTGGGTTATACATGTATTATCACACAAAAACATATTTCCATATTGTTCATTTTTGTAAGAGGATAATCATAAAAAACCGAAACCCAAATGTAAGTGAAAAATCATTTGCTTTCATCTGCATTCCGACTCCAACATTTTTTCTTTTGTTGGAGGTGAAAAGCAGTCTTCGAAAGATGCCCACGTTAGCAATAGGCCCCTGGCAACCCTAGCAACTAGCAATGGGACCCTAAATGGATATGGCTATGTCATTAGATCAAGCCTCTTGTCCAGGCCTGCCTGGAGAAGGTCATGAGGAGGAAGTGCTACAGGGTGGACGGGCTCTCAGCACTGAAGCTTGTGACATCTGGGTGAAGGCTGCCTTCAAGCCATGCTGGCAAGTTAAAGTTTAACATGAGAGGATAGACTTATGCTATTCTTCTATAGTCTAAACCTAGTTACTTTTAGGTTAATTATTAGTTAATTATTAATTAATTATTGCCTATTAATGATGAGAAACTAATCACCACCTCAGTGGAATTGCACTAAACTAGATAATCATGGGGACAAAATGATTGATTCAAGATGGCTGGGATTCTACTAAAATAGGGTGAAGGTCAAATTATTTCTCACACTACTTAAGCCATATTCAGCTCTAACACCAGCCTTAAATCTGGGCTTGTCCAGCTTCCCAGGGCTGCTCTCTTGGTTTAGTGCTTTCAGTGAAAATCAGTTCCCTTTAATCTTTGATTAGTAAAACTACTCAGTTCTTGCTCTTTATTAGCTTTGGGGAGTTTTCCCCCTCTCAAGTTATAGATTAAAGCTAAGGGTGACATGGGCAAGATTTTAAGGAGTTTTCTTTTCCTCAGAATGTAGATAGCATCAGAAAGCAAGGCCATCTTTCCCCCAGCCAGTTCTTCATTGATAGCAGAGAATTCTCCTTTCTTCCAATCAACCCTTCTAAACAGCAGGACTTACTTTCAATCAGATCAGCTCCCCACATCAATAGCACTTTAGCAACAGGACTCTGGGTACCATAGCAACTAGAAACAGGTCCTAAATTTATATGGTTGGGTAAGTAGGTCAAGTTTCTTGTCCATGCTTACCTAGAGAGGGCTATAAGTAGGATGGGGCATGGAGGGGGGACCACTGAGTGCATAAGCAACTTCTCTTGCTGACTTCTCTGCTCTCTTGGCTGCACTCAGTGCCTTCAGTCTAGGACTCCGATTCTTATATGACTTCTGATAATGGCTTTTTAATACCTCAAGTCAAGACCTCCTCATGAGATGTGACCTATCTCTTACTTATGTTAATTATTTCCTATTTGTCCTAGATATAGCTTGTTTTCCTTTTGTCTCCTCCCATTAGATTGTAAATTCTTTGAGGGCAGGGACTCATCTTTTGCCTCTTTATGTATCCCCATCTCTTAGCACAGTTCCTGGCACATAGTAGGCACTTAATAAATGTCTGTTGATTGAGTGGGGTTGAGAAATCTTCTCCTTCACCTTCTCCTTCTCCTACTCCTTCTTTTCTTCTTCCTTTTCCTCTTCTCCTTCCTCTTCCTCTCCTCCTTCACCTTCTTCTTCTCCTCCTCCTTCTTTTTCTTCTTCCTTTTCCTCTTCCCCTTCTCCTTCCTTTTCCCCTTCCTCTTCTTATTACCCTTCCTCTTCCTCTTCTCCTTCTCTTTCTCTTCCTTCTCCTTCCTCTTCCTCTTTTTCTCCTCCTTTTTCTTCTTCCTTTTCTCTTCCTCTTCCTCTTCTTCTCCTCCTCCTCCTTCTTTTTCTTCTCCTTCCTTTTCCCCTTCCCCTTCCTATTACCCTTCCTCTTCCTCTTCTTCTCTTTCCCTTCCTTCTCCTTCCTCTTCCTCTTTTACTCTTCCTTCTTTTTCTTCTTCCTTTTCTCTTCCTCTTCCTCTTCTTCTCCCCCTCCTCCTTCTTTTTCTTCTCCTTCCTTTTCCCCTTCCCCTTCCTATTACCCTTCCTCTTCCTCTTCTTCTCTTTCCCTTCCTTCTCCTTCCTCTTCCTCTTTTACTCTTCCTTCTTTTTCTTCTTCCTTTTCTCTTCCTCTTCCTCTTCTTCTCCCCCTCCTCCTTCTTTTTCTTCTCCTTCCTTTTCCCCTTCCTCTCCCTATTACCCTTCCTCTTTCTCTTCTTCTCTTTCTCTTCCTTCTCCTTCCTCTTTTTCTCCTCCTTCTTTTTCTTTTTCCTTTTCTCTTCCTCTTCTTCTTCTCCTCTTCCTTATCACTAACATGAAAAAATGTTTTACATGATTACACATGTAAAATCTATATCAGATTGCTTACTCTCTCTGGGAGTTGGGAGGCATGGGAGCGAGTGAAGGAGAGAGGGTAGATAGGAAAGAGGACGAGATTTTGGAACTCAAAATTTTTTTAATGAATGTTAAAATTGTTTTTCCATGTAATTGGGGAAGAATAAAATATTACTTAAAAATTATAAAAGAAAGAGGCAGTGCCTTGCAAATATAAAAGGAATAAATACAAGGTAGTTCAATGCAGTGCAGTAGGGAAAGGCACAAGCAAATGGGAGGGTCTTGAGAGGCTTTGTGTATAAAGGTATTGATGATGGTGATAGCTTGCAACAACTTTACAGCAACTAAATGACATCTTAATGGTAGACATAGTTCCCCATCATGATGATGGCCAAGCTTTAGGAAGGTTAAGCAATTTGCCCAAGATCATACAATTGGTGAGTCGTCCAGCCAAGATTCAAACCCAAGTCTTTTGTCCAGGGCTCTTTCCACTGAACTGCTGCGGATATAAAATAACTCTTTCAGAGGCCACAATCCCATCCTGTTGGCTAGATTGTATAGCATGATGCTGAGTCCCAAGAGTTCTTGCTGAGCCATCTGGGTGCTTAGTACCATAGGACCAAAGCCAGCTTTGAACCAGAGGAGGAACAATAGTGTTTGTCTGTCACAAGAAGGTCAACAGTGGATCAGCGAACAAAAAGCTCAACAGGACCATAAACAAAGGTGGTGAGAATGCAGGACTCCCACAGAATGCTAACTATTAGAGCTGTCAGAAATGCGCTGTCTTGGAACGGTGTTGCAATGGGAATTTGTTTTCTTGCGTGGATTAGACTCAGTGGTTATTGAGTCCCCTTCCAGCTCTGAAATTCTGTGAGCCTGTGATCCAATGAAAACTAAGACCAAAGGCCAATACAGCAATTCAATGGGATAGGACACAAAGCCGATCAAGAGTAAGGATTTGGGAAGCTGCTATTACACTCTGGGAATTGTTTACCCAACGGTGAAGGGAACTAGCCCTTCCTCCCCATCACTGCTGGCCCCTGATGAAGATACTGTTGCTTGTTGACCTCATTCTTCTAAATTGGAATTTCTTCTCTTTCCCCTAAATCTGTTTCTCCTCCTCTTCTTGATGTCCCCGTTTCTGTTTCTGTCCATGGTACCACCATTCACTCCCTCCCATGATGGACATCTAAGGATCAATTTGATTCTCCATTTTCCTTCAATTCTCTTATATCCTCTGTTGCTTCACCTATCAAATAAGTAATAATAATGCCTAATGTTTATACGTACCAGGGCACATAGGGGTAGCTAAGTGGTGCAGTGCATAGAGCACTGGGCCCAGAGTCAGAAAAACCAGAGTTCAAATGTGACCTCAGACACTTCCCAGATGTGTGGCCCTGGACAAGTCACTTAACCCCTACCTTCATAAAACCGGAGAAGGAACTGACAAACCACTTAAGTATATTTGCCAAGAAGATCTCATGAACAGGTATTTTTTAATGCTAAAAAAGATATGACATCAAAAGATGAAGCCCTTGGATGGTCCATGGGGTCATGAAAAGTCAGACACCACTAGACAACAGCAGGAAATGTGCCAGGCATTGTGCTAAGTGCTTTACAAATTTTATCTCATTTGGTCCTCACAACAACCCTGGGAGGTAGGGGCTATTATTATCCCTATTTTACAGATAAGGAAACAGAGGCAAACAAAGTGTAGTGACTTGCCCAGGGTCATGCAGCCAATAAGTATCTGAAGTCAGATTTTAACTCAGGTCTTCCTGACTCCAGGTCTGACTCTCTATCCACTACAGAACCTAGCTTCTCAATAAGGATACATAGGGATAATAATCGCATCAAAATCATGAGAACAGTTGTGAAAATGTTATCTAAAACATTTGGCAAATCTGAAAGCCCTATATAAAAGCTAACTACTATTATTGTTGTTGTTGTTGTTATTGATCAGTTGCCAAGACCTCCTGATTCCCTCCCCATACTATTTTTCCCATTGGTCCCCTACTCTCTATTTCTGGGGTACCTATGGCTGGTTTAGACCCTTAAGGGCTCCCCATCTCCCCCTTTTCTCCATTCTAATATAACCTTCGTGTGTTTGAAAAACAAACCTCTGTGTCTAAAAATAATAATAGCTCACATTTCTATGGTACTTTTAAGGTTTACAAAGTGCTTTGTTGTCTCAGTCATGTTTAGTCATATCTGATTCTTCATGACTCTGTTTAGGGTTCTCTTGGCAAAGAGACCAGAGTGGTTTGCCATTTCCTTCTCCAGCTCATTTGACAGATGAGGAAACTGAGGCAAAGAGTTACATGACTTGTCCAGGGTCACACAGCTAATAAATGTCTGAGGTCAGATTTGCACTCAGACCTTCCTGACTCAAGGTCTGGAACTCCATCCTTTGCACTGCCTAGCTGCCCTTAAAATGCTTTACCCATGAAAACATAAATCCCCGCCAAGTCAAGATGCTAGCATGTCCCTGGTTTTCGTGTCCCTGGTGTTCTAGCCTAGTGGCTGGTCCATAGTAGATGTCCAATGTTTATCGACTGGCTGATTGATAACAATAGTAGCTAGCCATCCTTTTCTCTGCAGAGCTCTCAGAGCTCCTAGGCAGCATGATGGCCATGTGCAGATGTCCTTCGATGGCGACATACTTTGGTATCAAGAGCCAAACCCTCTGGAAAGCCTCAGCTTCACCCTGTTGATTAGCTGACCGCACCATTCGGGGTTTGGCCTTCTCCAGCCAACGATGAGCCAGTGTCCTTTTTCATTGTTCTTAATTAAGTGGAAGATGATTATTCTACTTTAAGAAGGCTTTTCCCGGAGCACAATTACCACGTCCAATTACCTAGTGAACAGTGCCTATTAGCAGCTCAGCTTACAGCAAGCAGGCTTTATTTTGTTAATTTTCTGTCTAAATTACTCTGTTTAAAAAAAAGAAAGAAAAGAAAAGGCAAATGAGGCCAGGTCACAGCTAAAGATTTATTAGACTCGGAGGTTGTGTCTACACAGAAGCAACTGGCTGAAAGGTGACCCACTCAGTCCAGCATCTGCATACCTGGTCTACACAGCAGCCAGTAAGCAACTGGTTCAGTTGAATTAGACCTCTATTTTTGAGTGTGTTGGGCACTGAAGAGAGATGGAGAAGAATAAAGCACTTTCTCTGTCCTCAGAATTTACAGTCTAGCTAAGGAGATGAGACCTTCAGTTCCATTTGAGTCAGCAGGCTGCAATACCTACTGTGTGTGTACCAAGCAAGAGACACTATGTGTGTCTTAAGATAGGAGTTTCTGGGTCCCAATCTGACCTCAGACTCTTCCTAGCTGTGTGATCCTGGGCAAGTCATTTAACCCCCATTGCCTACTGCTTTTCTGTCTTGGAACCAATATAGAGTATTGACTCTATGAGGGAAGGGAAGGGAAGAGAAGACAGACAGACAGAGAGAGAGAGAGAGAGAGAGAGAGAGAGAGAGAGAGAGAGAGAGAGAGAGAGAGAGAGAGAGAGAAGGAGGAGGAGGAAGGAAGAAAAGGAGAGAGGAAGAGAAAGAGAGAGGAAGAGAGAGAGAAGAAGAGAGGAAGAGGAAGAGAGAGAGAGGAAGAGGGAGAGAGAGAGAGAGAGAGAAGGAGGAAGGAAGAAAAGGAGAGAGGAAGAGGAAGAGAAAGAGAGAGGAAGAGAGGAAGAGGAAGAGAGAGGAAGAGGGAGAGAGAGAGAGAGAGAGAGAGAGAGAGAGAGAGAGAGAGAGAGAGAGAGAGAGAGAGAGAGAGAGAGAGAGAGAGAGAGACTATAACACAATGGGTAGAGAACTGGACTAGGAATCAGCTTGACCTGGGTTCAAGAAGCACTTCTGACACATATCAGCTGTATGACTCTGGGCAAGTGAGTAACTTCTCACTGTCTCCAGGCAGCTCTCTAAGACTATTAGTTGCAATAGCTGATCTACCAGGGCAGAAAGATTTTCTCCTAGAGGCAGCTCCTTATATTCATGAAATCACTAGTCCATCCCGAAAGCAAAACAAAGAAGATACTGGCAATAATGAAAACAAAAATGGAACAGAACCTGCCCTCGAGGAGCTCACATTCTGTAGGGAGATGACAACATGTACATAGACATGCAAATATAGACTATGTACAAAGAAAATGGAAAGAGATGGGGGAAAGCCCTCTATATAAAGGCATCACTGTCCTACAAGTTATCAGTGACTACAGTGTACATGAAAAGATCACTTCAGGAACAGAGAACCAAGCCTGGATACAGGAAATCCTAGGTTCAAATCTGGCCTCAGACACTTCCTAGTTGTTTGACCCTGGGCAAGTCACTTAACTCCCTTTGCCTAGCCC
This sequence comes from Monodelphis domestica, assembly GCF_027887165.1. Lineage (NCBI taxonomy): Eukaryota > Metazoa > Chordata > Mammalia > Didelphimorphia > Didelphidae > Monodelphis > Monodelphis domestica. The sequence continues at coordinate 42,652,634 of NC_077232.1, read as the reverse complement.
TTACCACTCTTCTACCTTGGGAACCAATGCTTAGTATCATTCTAAGGCAGAAGATAAGAGTTTAATTTTTTTAATAATGACTGGGTTATAAATACAGCAGACCTCATTAAAACATATTCAACTGTTTTTAAGCTAGAATATAAAATAATAATGATGATAACTAGCTTTCACATACCATTTTATGACTTGTATTATCTCATTTGATCTTCATAAACACCCTGGGAGATAGCAGAAGAGGAACATGGTGGCATGACTTGCCAATATGACAGCTAATGAGTGTCTGAGGCTGGTTTTGAACCCAGGTCTTCCTGATTCCAGGAATCTGCTCTATCCACCATGCCACATAATACCATAAGGTATATAAGGTAAAAGACATAATGCAAAAAAAAGTAATTGGAGAAATTCAAAGGGTGATTTTAGTTCAAGAAAAGAATGATACTACTTGGAGAAAAGGAGTTTGAGTTAGACCTTAAAGGATGACTGGGAAAGGATTGACTTAGAAAGTCTCAGAATCTCGGAGTTGGAAAGGATCTCAGATCCATAATATCCAGCCTCTACCCTAAAATCTTGAGTATCAGCTAGAGGGGCAAAGCATTCCATGTGGAAGAAAGAACTACAAGCAAAGGCATGGAGGTGGGATATTTCTTAAGATTCAGCTGTTTTGTGACAAATAAGAAAACCCAGCCTCAGGACCACTATAGATGCTATCTTTTCAAATCAAATCACTGGACCATCCAGATATCCTGTCTCCATTCATGGTCTCAGGCTATTTACTACAACGGGAAAGAGGGAAACTTTTCCCTCTCTCCTCCTGAAGTCGGACTCACATCACAGGGTTTAGTGAGTTCATGAAGTCATTAGTGTGTGGCTGTATGAAAGAGGACTAGAGTTGGAGCTTGGAAACCATGTTCAAACCCCAGCTTTGTCTTTTGCCAACCACATAGCCACATGAGATTTAACTACTCTGAGCCTGTTTTTCCAACTTTCCAACCCTAAACTCAGTACTTTTTCCACCTACCTCACAGGGTCGAGTCAATAGATATTGGAGTTGTTATATCTTTCTTCTTCCCTATCCTGCCCTCACGTGGTGCTTAGTAAATGTTTAATAAAGTGGTACCTAATTGAATTTTATTTACCATATTATACTTACTAAGGCAGGGAAATCTGTAATCTCTTGGATCTATTGAATTCAATTGACATCATACACTTTGCAATGTGTTATGGTAGCATCACGAAATTGAGTAATTATATCTAGACAATGCATGCAGTTGCAAAAATAAACCAGATTCAAGGTTCCCAGTAGCCAGTGTCCCAGGAGCTTGGTTTCTCACTGTTAATGCACAATATGGATGGAGTGAAAAACAGTACTCTAGGGATTGTTTCACCTGGTTTCTAAGTTGAGGAGGGGAGCATGGGAGACCTTGATGTGAGAGAGGGAGGGTTACTTTTGTGACATTCCTGAAGTTGGGTGATCTTTAGGAGAGGGAAGAAATCTTATCATTTAAAGTTAGGTAACTTACTGGCAGCTGAAATTTAGCTTCACAAAATTTGGATTAAATGGTGGATAAAAAAACAATACCGAGTTAGACATGCTCATTTTTTAAGCCCTTACTTTCTTTCTTAGAATCAATACTGAGTATTGGTTCCAAGGCAGAAGAGTAGTAAGGGCTAGGCAATTGGGGGTAAGTGACTTGCCCAGGGTCACACAACTTGGGAATGTCTGAGGCCAGATTTGGACCCAGGATCTCCCATCTCCAACACTAGCCTTCTATCCACTGAGCTGCCTAGCTACCCCCCCATGCTAATTTTTAATATAACAAAAGACTACATTTTACAAATCTTCTCCAAGCAAATTTAATCTAAAATAACTGCCACCTAAATAACTAAATATAAAATATTTATATGTCAAATGAATATAAAATAACCAATTAACCATCCTATTTCCAGATCAAATCAGTTCATTTAGATTTCTCTGTGTATAAAAACGTACCACAAGAATGTCTTATCCTGCTTTCTTTTCTGACTTCCTCCTCTAGGTTCCACTCCCAGGTTACATCGAAGCCTATCCCCGGTCACGCTACCAACAGACATCCCCTTCGAGACTCCCCCGGCAGTACAGCCAGCCCACCAACTTGCACCCAAGTCTGGAGCAGGCCCCCATGGCCTCCACCGCAGCATCTCAGCAGAGCCTGGCAGAGAACGACACTTCCGACGCTCCGCTGACCAACATTTCCACGGCAGCCCTGGTGAAGGCTATCCGGGAAGAGGTCGCCAAGCTGGCCAAAAAGCAAACAGACATGTTTGAGTTCCAGGTCTAACACTTGGGAGTTCTCTACTCTTGTGGCCATTGAATTCTGAACCATGGAGCCTGCAAAGAGACACGGACACATGTCTACCGTCTGTTTTTCAGTCCACACTTGGGAGAAGAGGCGGTTTTCTACCCAACCCATCACTTTGAGAAAAGCTGAACTCTGGGGTTTTTGCTAAAAACATGGAGTAACTTCCTGAATAGCAAAGCTTTGGATCTGTCAAAGATGTCTTGCCTGGTAACCGTGTTTGATATGCTGATACCTTAAATCCCTGGAGTATGATTGTATGTCCTTAGAAGCCTTAGGCATGAGAGATGCTATCTGGCCGATCGCTCTTCAGTGCCATATTTCATAAGTAATCGGAGAGAGGACAAAACCCAGACCTGACTACCAGGACCTCTGCATGCTTAATCTGTATTTCTATGATAAAACACTGAGGACGAACGCCAGACTGCGTTCTTTCTCATTGGAACAATAGCAAAATTTAAAGAAACAAAAATCATCTCTAAACTTGGGAGAAGGAAAACCAAATCAAATCGAGTAACTTCGGCCCTTTTTATTGCAAACTCATGCTCAAACCCAAGCGAAATTTCCATCTCTGGTTCTCACCAAATGATCGCCCCTGTAAATAGCCCCAACTCAGTTTCTCGTTAACCGTACAATGGCCCGAAAGCAGAGAAGATGGGGTGGGAGACTGATTGTGAAGGCGTGATTGGTGTCTGCCGAGTTCTGAAAGGCTCCTGTTGAGCATCTGAAAAAGTGTTGGCATTTGGGGAATAGAAATCATTGTGAGTTAGACTGAAGATCTAACAAAAAAAGAAGAAAAAGAAAAAGAAAAAGGAGAGAAAGAGAGAGAGAGAGAGAGAGGATTGGTGCAAAGAGCTTTGGGGAATTCTACCAATGAAAGATGGTTATTTGAATCTGTTTTCTTTGCCCTACATTGAAAGTAGCCTGAGAACCAAGCACCTCTTTCTCTCTTTCTCTCTCTCGTGGAATAATAGGTACATCCACTCTCACAAGGAAACCTCTGTTTATCACGGAGCTGTCCAGCTCTCTCAAACAATGCTGTTCAGTAAGTGCTGCCAGGTGTCTCCAAATAAAACTGTGATTGATGTCTGTTCAGACTGGGACATGTGAATGCAGACTTTCAAATTCCCAGCCGGTGTTTGTCGAAACTTTGGAAAATGGACAACCTGTTGACTTTACGGTCCGATGTAAATCAATGAAAACAAATATATGAATTTAACCAAATCAGCTTGTTCAGTGGAAGCAGGGGCTTGAGGGGGTAGGGGAGGAGGGCTGGTATTTACTCAGATTGCAGACTGCTCACCGTGCTGGGCTTTAATGTTGCTACTGGAAGGGAATCTGACCTCTTGAGCTCATTGTACAGGACACGTCATCCCCCTGAGCTACTGAACATGTCCAGAATTCCTTTACCCCAAGTCAAATCAAATAAAGTAACATCCTGACCTCGGGCAGTACTCTGGGTTCCTTCATTGAGAAACCAACTTCAGTAGCTGAAGCCTCCGGTGTTGGGGATGTCCTTGACACCCATTGAATGATGTGCTAATGGCCTCTCGTCATCCCGTAATCCATTCAGCTACAGCCATACCTACATTCTTTATCTGAGCCGATCACCTCATTCTCTGCCTGAGTTTCTTTGGTCTTTAACTGAGATGAAAAGTCAAAGTTGGGTTAGCTTGGGGGGTCTGCCTAAAATCTGAGAGAGGGGAAGGTTCAGGCTTTAAAGCACACACAGACTTTTCAAACCGAGCAGTTGTTTGTTTGGAAGACCAAGAGCCCACTTCGGATAATACGAGAGATGGCGGGAGGATCCCACATGGCTCTCTTGGTCAGACCACCTAGAATAGGGAGGAACCTTTTGGTAATGTGCTCGATTTTTCCAAATGTTAGTGGTTTTTGTTATTTTAAAAAAATCCGATATAAATAAAATGTATTTTTATAATGTCCATGTGTATATACTGTATATTTCTACCAGGGGCCAATTCGCTATTGACTAAGAACTAAAGTCAACTTATAAGGCGGCAAGACTTTCCTTGAACAATTGTAAAAAGTCATGTGTAAACTTCATCTTAGCTAGGCAGTCAACTAACGTGAATGCAAAAAAGAGCCAAAGAAACTCAGCCTTTCATACAAATAGGTGTTGGTCTGATAGTCGGTTAATTCTCCCAAGTCGCTTATTAATGCTAATATATCATCAGTGCTGCTCGGTCAATCCAGATGTGTTCGTCTCCATCCAAGTGGTGTTTGCCTGGAAATCCTGTATGTCAAATAGAAGCTTCAAGACAATTGTGCATCTTAAATATTTATGCTTGGGGATGAAATCTCTGAGCTCTGGACATGTTAGAGATGATAATGAATGCATGTAAAATTCATGGACATGTAAGTGAGGGTCCTCGGCCTTTACCTTACCACAAGTTTGAATTTTTTTCATATAATTTTTACAAAAAAAAAAACAACTGTATCTCCCTGTTTCCCCAGGAAGAGTTATTAAATCTTTGAAGTCAATTCTAGTCAATTATATTTTTTTAATCTATTGGGAAAATGCCAGCATTCATCCTAAGAAAGATTCTAGTGTGTTCTCTCTTCCTACCTGTGTTCAGAAAGACTCTGTTAACTTGTACTCCTAAATATTAGTGCTGGGAAAGAGCCTCTGAAATCATCTCAAATCGAGCCCCTACTCATTTTACAGATGAGGAAACTGAGACCCAGAGAGGATAAGGTGAGTTACCTCGCCTGGGTCTACCAGTCAACAAGTATTAAGTAGCTATTATGTGCCACTTACTCCTGTTTGCCTCAGTTCCCTCAACTGTAAAATGAGCTGGGGAAGGAAATGGGAAACCACTCCAGGATCTTGGTGAAGAAAACCCCAAATGAGATCTAAGAGCATCACTACGACTATAAAACAATTGAACAACCATGAGTCAGGCACTGTGCTAGGCACTGGAGATGCAAAGACAAAATAAAATAGTCCCATTCTACAGGGGGGAATGATATTTCACACAAAAGTATAGGCATAAAGTAATCAAGGGATGTTTGATTTCTGAACCTCTGATCATCCTATTTCTTTCTTCTTTTTTTCTTAAAATAACCCTTACCTTCTATCTTAGAATCCATTACTAAGTATGAGTTCCAAGGCAGAAGAGCGGTAAGGGTTAGGCAATTGGAATTAAGTGACTTGACCAAGGTCACACAGGAAGCATCTCAGGCTGGATTTGAACCTAGGTCCTCCCATCTCCAGTCCTGATTCTAATCTCCTGAGCCATCTAGTTACCCCTGCCCCATGCTTTCCAACCATGTTTTTATAACGTACATCTATACTTTTTTTTTTGAAGATAAGATCACATCTTCTTAGAGTATATGGACAATATCTCCTTTATTGACACTTCTGAATTTGATACATTCTTACTGGACTCAGTGGCATGATATAAATGGGTTGCTCCAAACACAGTGAGTGCTCTGAGGTAGCGAAGATTTCCTGATTTTGAAAAGTATATTATGGAACAGTTGGTTGACTGAATGGATAGAAAGCCAGGTCTGGAAACAGGTTGTCCTGGGTTCAAATCTGGTCTCAGACACTTCCTAGCTATGTGACCTTGGACAAGTCACTTAATCCTAATTGCCTAGCCCTTACCTCTCTTCTGCCTTGGAACTGATATTTAGTCTCAATTCTAAGACAGAAGATAAGGGTTTAAAAAAGAAAAGTAGATTAGTAAAACATTTGGGGGGTTCAGGAAGGGGAAATTTAGCAAGTACAATTTGTGGCACATGAAAGCTTGTTATCCCTTCACCAGATGATATTTGAAAAAAGTTTAGGCTTTGTGCTTTGATTCAGTAGATCTTATATCCAAAAGATGTTTCTACCCAACATGGATTGATTCCATGCCCCAGACTACCCACAGAATCACAGTCACAATGTTGGAAGGAATCTCTGAGGTTATCCAAACCAACCAATCTCTGACCAAGAATTCCCTCTACAAAATCTGACTGCAGATACTTCCCAGCTGTGTGACCTTGGGCCAGTCACATAACTCCGATTGCCTAGCCCTTATCACTCTTCTGTCTACACTAAGGCAGAAAGTAAGGGTTTTTTTTTTAATTTCCCTCTACACCACAATCAACAAATGGTCATCAACCCTGTCTCCCATGCCAAAAGAGCCCATTCCACCTGGAGATAGATCTAATTATTAGGAAGTCTTTCCTTATGCAAAACGAAAGGAAAGGAATATAGCATCTACTGTTTTAAGTGTTTTAAATATCTCATTTGATCCTCAGAACCTTGAAAAAAAGGTGTTGTTGTTAATAAAAATATTAATGTTATTAAATCATATTTATCAAATGAGACATTTGTAAAGCATAGTATCTGCCACCTAGTAAATGATAGTTAAATGTACTTACTTATTAATTATCCCCATTTTACAGTTGAGGAACCTGAGGGAAAGAGAGGTTAAGTAATTTGCCCATAGTCACACACCTAGTGTCTATGGTCAGATTTGAACTCAGGTCTTCTTGACTCCATGCCCACTGCTCTCTCCACTGGTCCCTTCCCTGCCACATGAAGCCAGTCTGCTCCTACAACTTCCACTAATTACTCTTGAAGGCTAGAAATAATCTCATTCTGTGGCACAAGGATCAAAAGTTAAACTCGGGGGCAGCTGGGTAGCTCAGTGGATTGAGAGCTAGGCCTAGAGATGGGAGGTCCTAGGTTCAAATCTGGCCTCAGACACTTCCCAGCTGTGTGACCCTGGGCAAGTCACTTAACCCCCATTGCCTAGCCCTTACCACTCTTCTGCCTTGGAGCCAATACACAATATTGACTCCAAGAAGGAAGGTGAGGGTTTATAAAAAAAAGTTAAGCTCTTATAACCCCCAGTAGGTAAAACTGTCACAGCTGGAATAGGAGTAGAAGGAAATATTTGAAACTTCATCTCAACAAAACAAAGAAGGAAATCTCTCAAAGTTCTTAATCTAACCATATGATCAAAACTATTTGTAATAAAATATTTTAAGTAATTTATCTAATTTGTTCTCCTTCCAGTCTTCTTATCCCTCTACATCTGTCAGTGTAATCAGTATATATAGATATATAGATTATGTATATATATCTAATTCTAGATCTTTTTCCTTCCATTTGTATTATTTAAAGTCTTTCTTGATTTCTGTATATTCTTCATTTGTCATAACTTAATAGCATGATAATATCACATTACAATGAGTTTAGCCTTCTTATAACCATTAAATATGTTCTTTCCAATTTTTTCATTGCTCCAAATAGAATAGCTATGAAGATTTTGTGCAGTTTATTGGAATCAAATGGGATCATGGGGTCAGAGATTATGATAAATTTTGCATTTTACTATGTGTTACCAGAATGCTCTCCAAAAGATTACATCAATTTACAATTCTACCAACAATGTATGAGTGTGTCCATTTTGTTTCTCTTAGTTTTGCTAATTTGATAAGTATGACACATTAATTTGTATTTAGTCCCGAGAGGACTTAAACAAATTTCAAGTTATCAAGATATAATTTGTTTCATCTTTTCTACATTGAGTATTCATATCCTTTATGCTTTATCTATTAGAGATTTCCTGAGTGTCTTATAAATGTATATCAATTCTGTAGAGATTTTGAAAGTCAAATTTTTGAGAATTATAAAATAATAAGCATTTAATTACTAGCTACTAGGCGCCAAGTTCTGTGCTAAGGTCTAGAGATAAAAATTTTAACAATATATCGCTTTTCTTTTTGTTTTGATTATTTTGTTGTTGTCATTGTTGTATTTGCATGGACTGTTCTTTTGTCCATTTGTCTGCTTTTCTCCTTGACAAACCTCAGTTTTGATAATTATTGCTCTGTGATGTTTTCAAGTCTGACAGTCTAACTTCTTTAGCCAAATCCCTTTTAGCAAAATTCCCTTTTATTTTATCTAAACAATAATAGCCGACCATTTATATGGTGTTTTAAAGAAGTCATTGTATAGATATTATCTCATTCAGTCCTCGCAACTACTTGGCTGAGAGAGAGAAGTGACTTTGCCAGGGTTATATTGGAGGGAGTATCTAAGGGAGGATTTGAATTCAAATCCTCTTAAATTCAAAGTCCACCATACTATCTTGCCATTAGGAATTCATTTAGCTTTATGGAGTAACATATTGGTATTTTGATTATTATTGCCCTGAAGCCATTCGATAATTTGGAAATTACTGACATATTTACCCAACAATCCTCAACACAACACAAGGGGCTCTTCCGACAAGCTTTGCAGAGTTTTATGATGGCTAGAGATGTGAAAGTCTTTTGAAATGCATGCAATGCTGTACAAATCTCAGTATCACACTCACTATTGTCTCCATCTGCGTAGCTAAGCTTTATTTCTACCTAGCAACATGTAATGGCTCCTATCTATTGGATCCACTTGTGTTCTCAAAATTTCTAAAATGTCGCTACTTGCCAATTCAGTATAATTAAGCATTCATTAAGCACCTGCTCTTTTTGTTACTTACTGGCGGTGTAGAATCTTCATTGTCATACTTGGATTTCTATGTTCCCTGGCACAGAAGCATCAAAGCAGGTCCTGAATTTCACCCTGGACAAATGATCATACTCATGTAATACAAGAACTACGTATCGACCCACTGAGAGGCAGAATGGCCATATGGATAGAGTACTAGAAGTGAAGGAGACTGAATTTGAATCCTGTACCACATAAGTCCTCTCCATTTGCTTATGGGAAGGGCATTTAACTTCTCCAAACCTCAGTTTACTCCTCTGTGAAATGGGGATGATAATACTTGCACTATCTTTTTCATATAGTTATTGCCAAGAGTCCCTGGGCTCAGCCCAGGAGAAGGAAGCATGTGGCAATGTTCAGTCAATGCACAAGCATTTTTAAATTTATTTTTAATCCTTTACTTTCTGCCTTAGAATTAATACTGACTATCAGTTTCAAGACAGACGAACAGTAAGGGCTAGGCAATAAGTGATTTGCCCAGGATCATACAAATTAGAAGTGTCTGAGGTCAGGGGCAGCTGGGTGGCTCAGTGGATTGAGAATCAGGCCTAGAGATGGGAGGTCCTGGGTTCAAATCTAGCCTCATACACTTCCCAGCTGGGTGACCCTGGGCAAGTCACTTGACCCCCATTGCCTAGCCCTTACCACTCTTCTGCCTTGGAGCCAATACACAGTATTGACTCCAAGACAGAAGGTAAGGGTTTAAAAAAAAAAAGTGTCTGCGGTCAAATTTGAACCCAAGATCTCCCACCTCCAGGTCTGGCTCTCTATCCACTGAGTTACCCCGCTGCCCTGACAAGAATTTATTAAGTACTAACCATGTGTCTAGTATCGTGCTAGCCAATGAGAAAACACAATAATTCACATGACTCTATCCACCCCAGAACTATACAAAAAGTCAACTAGTATCTCAAAGACAATAAGGAAAGGGAGGAAACCAGTGCCCACACTTGGGCAAACAGCAGGAATAAGGAGGTGTGAAATGGGCTGCCTGCCTCCATTGGGGTCGCCATCTTGGTCAACCAAATACCTCCAGTGTCACCTTCTACACATGACCTTTCTTCATCCCTCCAAAGGCCAGTGTCCTCAGGTCTGTTCTGTATACATGAGTGTATATAGACGTAGGTACATGTAGAATTCTGTACTCCTCTTAGGAAGAGAATATATGTATACACACACATATATACACGTATCTCCCCCATAGGTTTGTTGTGTGTACATATCTGTTATATATGTGCATGGTGTGTTGGTTGTATGTCATCTTGTGTGGTCATACATGCATGTGTGTGCACATGTGTGTGGTGTATGTGTATATATGCTTGGCTATACATGCTTCATCCTCTCAGAGTAACGTTAGCTCCTTAAGGGCAGATCTGTGCTTCTTTCTGAACTACTTTCTAAGACAGAATATTCCTTTATGCACTTTTAAGCTTTTTTTCAAGCATTTGTCCAAGGAAATCTTTCAAGGTTCTCTTTTCTCGCTCTCTTTTTGACACCCTCACTGCCCCGTCTCCACATTAACTGTCGAAGCGGTTCTGTTTGTTGGCATTTTTAGCCTTCCTTTGATTCTATTTCTTTTTCATGGGGGGCAGGCAGGGAAGCCTCTGTTACTGCCCTCCCTCTTCTTCCTCCTCCCCAAGTTAAAAAGAGGAGAAAACCCTTGTAACCAATGAACACACTCAAGCAAAACCAACGTATACAGTGGCTAGGTTGTACAAAAGCCTGTATCTCCTTCAGCACTCCATGTAGAATGACTATTCTTTCAAGAAGTGGCTAGCATAGAGGTAGCTGGGCAGCATAGTAGATAAAGTGATAGGCCTGCAGTTGGGAGGATCTGGGGTCAAATGTGGCCTCAGTTATTTCCTAACTGTGTGACCCTGGATAAGTCACTTAACCCCAATCATCTAGCTCTTGCCTTCTGTCTTAGGATTGATATTAAGACAGAAGAGAAAGAGAGGGAAAGAAGAAAGGAGAAAGCAAGAGAGAGAAAGGGAGAGGGGAGGAGGGAGGGAGAAAAATAAAGAAGCAAATGGATAACATGTTTCATTACAAGTCTTAGAAATATGATTGGCCATTGCTTTCAAAGGAGACTCTTCACACAATGTTATTATCATTGTATACATTGTTCTCATTATTATAACTTTTTGCTTAAAGTCTTCATGCTTCAAGAGTCACCTTCTACATGTGATCTTTCCTCATCCCTCCCTTTGTCAAAATCACCTCCTCTGGGGCAGCAAGGATGCTCGGTGGATAGAAAGCCAAGTCTAGAAATGGGAGGTCTTGGGTTCAAATATGGCCTTAGATGCTTCTTAGCTGTGTGTCCTTGGGCAAGTCACTTGACCCCCATTGCCTAGCCCTTACCACTCTTCTGCCTTGGAGCCAATTCACAGTATTGATTCTAAAACAGAAGGTAAGGGTTGTTTTTTTTTAAATTATCTCATATTTGTTTTGTATGTGTGTGTTTATATGCAAATATTTACCTAGTTCATGCAATATAACATATACATACATGATCTAAATATACAAATCTCTGTATATTGAGCTTAAGAATATATATAATATATATTCTGTGTGTATATGCATACATACACATTTCTATTATATATACATATGTAAACACGTATTAAATATCCATACAGCATAGAGTATATAGATACAGGGACACATATTTATTATATATTATAGAATAAATATATATCATATCATATTAAGAGGAACATATATGATACAGATATAGACATATGTTCACCTTGCTTTCCAGAATGCTCTGAAGTGATCTCCTTTGTCATTTCTTATAGAACAATAATAGTATTCCATTACACTCATATGCCATAATTCATTCAGCCATTCCCCAATTGACAGTACTCCCATAGTTTTTAGTTCTTTGTTTTTCTTCTTCTTTCCCCCTTTTTAATTTCCCCTTCAGAATCAGGAAGCTTGTTTTGAGCAGCATTATCCCTCCTTTTACCCTGCTTCCCCTATCCCTACCTGTCTCCCTGTTGGGTTTGATACATTATGTCTACACCAGATTCTTTGTGTTTGCATATTCAGTTCTCTCTTGTCCAGCTCAGATAAACATGAGGTTCATTGGATGTTTCTCCCCTACTCTTTCCTCCGTGTTTGTATACTCTTCTTCTCCCATACCCCAGTTAAGAGAAATACTAAGTTCTCCTTTCTACACTTGTATATTCCTTTTAGTCTCCTTTTTCTTTCCCCATCTTAAAACCCTCAGATGAGAGCCAGTGCATCTCCAGTTCCTCTGTCTTTCCCCTTGAAGGAAAAATGGTTCTGAAAGACAGTTGTTTCTTCTCCTTCTATTAGAATATTAGGACTACTTTATCATATAACCCTTTCCAATTGCTTAAATAAATGTATCTTTCTAGGTTTCTCTTACTTCTTGTATTTACAATTCAGAGTCCCTAGCCTGCTCTAGTCTTTTCATTAAGGATGCTTGAAAGTGCTCTATTCAATTGCAATTCCATTCCCCACTGCCCCCCACTGGAGGATTATACTCATCTTTGCTGGATAAGCTTTTCTTAGCTGTGAGCCTGCATCTCACTTTTTTGGAATATTGTGTTCCTCTATCATTTTCTCTTGTTTAAAGCATAAGTTGCCAGGTATTGGGTGGTCCTGAATGTTATTTTCTAGTACTCTTTCTTTCTGGATGCTTACACATTTTTTTCTTTGATGTAGAAGCACTGAATTTTGCCTATTACATTCCTGAGAATTTATTTTTGAGAAGAGTTCTTTCAAGAGATAATTGGTGGGGTTTTCCTATCTTACTTTGCCCCTCTGGATCTTATGGATCTTGAAAGTTTTCATTTATAACTTGTTAACATAATATAACTGTTAACAGACTTTTTTTTCAAATCATAGTTTTCAGGGAATGCAATAATCTCCAGGTAATCATTCCTTGACCTGTTTTTTAGGCCAATGTTTTATGCTTTTTTGACAGGAAATAACTTATTCTATTTTTTCAATCTTCCAATTTTATTGTAGAATTTCTTTTTGTCTAATTGAGTCATTGATTTCTATTTGATTTATTCTAATTTTTAGGAAGTCTTGGATAAAATTTACTTCTTTCTCTTCTAAGAAATTTATTCTCCTTCCAGTCTTTTTATCCAGAATTTTTATTTCATTTTATCTCTTACTTCATTTCTTCTAGGTATTCATGTAGTCCTTGAGGAAAATCCATTTTTTCCTTTAACTCTCTACTGAAAGTTGTTATAATGTCCTTCTTGCTAAGACTTTGGAGCATTCCTGAATTTTAAATATTAATAATTAATAGTATAACTCTTAATAGTTTACCTGTATTCTGTTGTATCTCTCTGGTCTCAATTAATAAATTGAGGCTCTGTACCAGGATTATGCTCAACTGCTGTTTTGCATTTGATGGAATAGTCAAACTGTTTGGACAAAACCAGGATCACCTGGGTTTCTGGGATGATATTGTGATGAATCTTCAGTGCCCTTGATGGCATTTCCCAAAAAAAGCATTAAGGATTTGAGCCCCGATTGTCTTAGTCTATGCAATTCCCAATACTAGGGCCTTTCTGAGGCCTTTGCTGTGGGCTTCTGACAAGTCTATAGTTTAGAGGCACCCTTCATTCTTCATTCCCTTGGACACAGAGTCTTGGAGGTTACGCATATCTATCTCTGAAAGGTTTCTGGATCTAACCTGAGTGTAGGTTCTGTGTTCTCTAGTAGCCATCTTTCTTTTGGGGGGCAGCAAGTAGCATTGGACCTGGGGTCAAAAAGGCCTGAATTCCAATCTATTCTAGTACTAATAGTATAGTCCTGAGAAGGTCAGTTGACCACTATTTGCCTCAGTTTCCCTAACTATAAAACTTACCTCATGGATTGTTATGAAGATCAAATGAGATAATATTTGTAAAAAGTACTTATTGGCACATAGTAAATGTTATAAAAATGTATATTCACTTCCTTTCCCTCCCCTTATTCCCTTATTCTTTTTGCTCATGGGTTTAGCTGGTCTTTGTGCAGTTTGGGGGGGGACAAAATCTTTTACTATAGGTTCTCATCAAAAATTTTAAGTCATTATTTGGCCTTGTACAATTTAAGATTTTTGCTAGAGTTGGAAAAAGGGTAGGGGCTAGGTGTCCTGAGCTTAGCTACTGCTTCCCTTCCCAGAGTCTAGAGGGAGCCTTCAGAAGTTGAGGGTGGTGGTTTTTCTAATAATATTATTCAGAAACTCTTACAACCATATTTTCTCACTTTCTAACCCCCAGATTATCAGTTGATGTCAATTAATTAGCCAGACAACTTATAGAAATGGATATTTTACTAAGGTGGTATAGTAAGAACAATTGCTACAAATATATACTTCACCAAAAAGTCTGTGACATGCTCCCCTATAAGTACACACAAAGTCCAAGGAAAAGTAAGCTCCAGCTTAGAGCACAAATGGCAAAAGGGAGTTCACAGCTCCTGGGAGTCCTTTTGCTTGAGTGTTCTAGATGTTTTTTTCTAGTATAATGTAGTTTTTCTGTGAGGCTGCTCATAGAACCTTGAAACAGTATTTCCTCACTGTACCTAGACTGCCCTTGTTTCCTGATGCAGACACTGCTATCAGCTCTTTTAGGAACACCACCAGAAAACTGATGGGAAATGCAACATCCTCCCAAAATCTTTTAATCTCATAAAGTTCTTTTCAGCCATGGTTGGGGGTGGGGGGAGACCAAGACTGAACCCAGGGAGAAGGGTGGGACTAGGGCTCTTCCCATCCTCATCCAGTGATTCCTTGTCAATGACTTGACTGGTAAATTTCTACCCTAACCTGCCAGAAGCTCACATCCCTGACTCAGTTGGCTGTAGTAGCATCATACAAAATCCACAAGCCATGACCAAGTCTCCTCAACCTAGCCTAACAAACACATTACCCATACAACATCATTACATTGCATCTGATGTTTTTGGAAGACTTCTAATTGATCCAGGGGTTTTTATACTTCAAGCATTTGATTGATTAGTTGGTTGGTAGGTTCAAAAGAAATGGTAAATCTTTGTTATGTCTCTGATTGATTTAATTGAGATGTTCTGGTCTCTGTAATTATCATTTTTTATAACCATTACCTTCTGTCTTAGAATCAATATATTGTTTAGAATAGAATGGAGTGGAATAGAATAGAATAGAATAGAATAGAATAGAATAGAATAGAATAGAATAGAATAGAATAGAATAGAATAGAATCAAAAAGACTGGTCCCTGACAGAGCTCCCTAAGCATGTGGGGTTTACCCTTTTGGGATTAGGTAGATGATATGTCATTCCTTCAGCCTTTGGGTAGAAAACCAAACCATTTTTATTCTGTGCCTTTGAAACAACACCAGTCAGAGAGGTCGGTGGAAGTCTTGGTTCTTCATTCTCTTCCCCTCTTGTAGAAGGACCCTTCTATTCTGGGCATAGTTGAGTAACAAGTACTACAACAAAACGGCATTGGGTTCAGGAAGGACTTCTCTTTTTGTTCCACTATAGGGCCCTTCTGCCTTGAGAATGCACACAGAAGGGCTTCTTCAGTCTTTGATGGACTGAAAAAGGAGAAGAAAATCAAGCTTTCTATCTTAGAAGGAGAAACTGGTCTATATAGATATGCAATTCTCCATACAGAGATTACTCTTGGGACTGTCTAGAAGTTATCTTCTCACCCTTCCAATGAGAAACCAAAGGTCTTGAGTGAAAACTCTTCCATGAATCCTTCAGTGCATAAGGTCATCCATTTAGGGTCCAGACAAAAATGTTAGATGTCCCTTTTTACATAGAATGAGTCAAATTTTCTTCAGGTCCTTGTACCAAAGCCAATTTCCTTGGAGTTTCAAGCAACTTTCCTCTTATACCCTATACCAAAATATACCTGAAATTTCCCTTCAATGAATCCTTGTTATGAAAGGACAATCCATCTTGAATTTCTTTTTTTTTAATTATTATTAAAAATCCTTACCTCCATCTTAGAGTCAATACTGTGTATTGGCTCCAAGGCAGAAGAGTGGTAAGGGCTAGACAATGGGGGTCAAGTGACTTGCCCAGGGTCACACAGCTGAGAAGTGTCTGAGGCTAGATTTGAACCCAGGACCTCCTGTCTCTAGTCCTGGCTCTCAATCTACTGAGCTACGCAGCTGCCCCCTTGAATTTCTAACTCACTGCTCACTAGGACAAGCAAATTATTTTAAAGAAAAATAAATTCAGAAAAACCTTCAGGTATGAGGTATGAGGAGCCCACTAGCTACTTTTGGCTGACATTTGAGCCAGGCACTATTGTGTACTTGTCATATATAAAAGTAAAGAGTAGGTTTCTCTCACATCTGCCAGATATTGCAATCTAATATTGATCAGCAAATTGTGATTTTCTACCTGAATTGATGTTTTTGTTCTCAAGTTACTGCTTGTTTGAGGGTTTCACATCAAAATAATGTTTTTAAAAAATCTACTCTGTCATTTGCCTTAGGAACAAAACAAATACAATTTGTCATCCTGCTAGGCTTAATGAGAACATTTTCAATCAATTACCCAATTTGTGTGTGTGTGTGTGTGTGTGTGTGAAATAAGGGGTGAATATGTTGTTGATACAAAACAACCAGAACTCAGCAGTTGAACAGATCAAATACAGACACACAAAGGATTAGAGATTTAGAGGTAGAAAGTATTTTAGAGGCCATCTAAACCAACCACCTCATTTTCCAGATGATAAGACTGAGGGTAGGGGGTGGAGTGTCATGACTACAGTCACACAGGTAGTAAATGGCTAAGCCAGGATTCAAACCCAAATTCTCTGACCCGATACCTTGTGAGTTTTCCATTGTACCATACTGACTCATTTTTATTATTTATAGAAGGAAGGGGATGAACTGGGTTTCTAAGGATATCCAATTTCTAATTTAAGTGTATGCCCCTTTTAAGGTTCAGCCATGTTAAAGATTGTGAAAGAGACATTGAAATAGATGAATGAGGACCTTTCAGGTATAAATAAAGCATCCCATGCTTTTTGTTGTTGTTCAGGAACCCATTTGGAGTTTCCTTGGCAAAGATATCAGAGTAGTTTGCCATTTCCTTCTCCAGCTCATTTTACAGATAAAGAAACCGAGGCAAATGAGATTAGGTAGCTTCTACGTCCTAGGATCTCTTCTAGCCATAACATTTTCTTCTGTCTTAAGCATCTGCCCAACTCAAATAGTCTATAACCCAGTGGTTCACTGACTTATTGGTGGGGAAAAAAAGCCTTTCCCTCTCTTAAAAATTACTGAGCTCCCCAAAAGAATTTTGTTTCTCTGAGTTATATCTATTGGTACTTACTGTGTAGGGAATCAAAATAGCTTGATATTATTATGGAAAATTGTTTTGCCTCAAAGACCCCCCTGAAAGCATCTTAGAACCTCCAGGAGTCCCCAGATCACATTTTGAAAACTGTTGCTATTATGTCTTGCACTCTAAAAAGCTACATTCAAGATACTCTATTCTAAAGTCCCTTCCAGCTCAATTATTCTGTGTTCTATATTCTAAGATCCCTTCCAGATCAGACATTCTATGTTCTATGTTCTAAGGTCTCTTCCAGTTCTGGATTCCTATGCTATTTATTCTCTTTCCACCTTTTGAAGAAATGGACAAAATCACCAGTAAATTCTACCAAAGGAGCCAGAAACTCAAACTCAGGGACTACACTTATTTTAACAACTAATGGGCTTAATAGCTTCAAGTGCCATCTCCCTCCCCAAATGTTTTTAATGGATTTTCTTTTAGTTAATAATTAACAGGCTGATAAATAAGCACTCTTTTTAAACTGCTAAAGAAAGTGAGGTCTTCAAAAAAAATAATTCCCTACTGCCATCTAGTGGACTTAACCTGAGGAGAAATGTTGATTTGACCAGAGAACTCCAATTGGATTCAAGAAATGTTCATTAAGTACCTGCTCTGTGCAAAGATTTGTTCAAGGCATTGAAGATCTGAAAAAAATACATAAACCCTTTGCCGTCAAGGGCAATACACAAACTAGAATGGGGATAATATATGTATATAGATACGGTTCCACTTAGAAGATCTGATAAGAAGAAAGATTCAACTAGAACGACCTTCGGGAATTGATGCAGAGTGAAAGAAGAACCAGGAGAATGTTGTACACAGAGACCAATACACTGTGGCACAATTGAATGTAATGGACTTCTGCAGTAGTGGCAATGCAATGATTCAGGACAATTCTGAGGGACTTATGAGAAAGAACACTATCCACATCCAGAGGAAGAACCGTGGGAGTGGAAACACAGAAGAAAAACAACTACTTGATCACATGGGTCAATGGGAATATGATTGGGGATGCAGACTGTAAATTATCACCCCTGTGCAAATATCAATAATATGGAAAAGGTCTTGATCAATTACACATGTAATACCCAGTGGAATTGCACATCAGCTACAGGAGGAGAGAGGGGGGAGGAGAGGGAAAGAACATGAGTCTTGTAACCATGGAAGAATATTCTAAATTAATTAAATAAAATTTTTCTTTAAAAAAAATTTTTTTAAAAAGAAAGGTTGAAGAAGGTTGAGAAATTCAGAAATGAATGGCTTCCCAGAGGAGTTGGCAGGTAAGCTGATAAAGGACTATCTATTGGTGTTAAAGGTAAAGGAAGTTTTTACAAAAATGCAAGTAGAAGAGGTTAAGGGATGGTTAAAGGTCCAGTTTGGCTGAAAAGAATGCATACAATGCATGAAATGAAGTAGAGTGAATTACACCTAAAAAGTAGTTTTCAGTAGCCCAAGATGTAATCTGCCTGGGTCAAGTGACTTGAACCCATCTCCCATCCCTTGTCTTGGAGTATCCTAACTCATGAGTGGAACTGAGGACCTTATTCCTTTCCCAGGGCCTCCTCTTCCTTTGCCCAGTCTTCTTGATTCTTCTCTTCATTCAGTTTATTGCTTGGTGGCGGTGAATGGAGAGGATGGCCATGATGATGGTGATGGCAGCCAACACTTATGCAGCACTTGGATGTTTAAGAGCATCTGAGCCTGTGAATCAGGAGAGCTGGGGTGCATGACCTGAATCTGTCATTAATGAGCTTCATGACATTGGTTGGGCAAGTGACTTCCCAACTCTGGACTTCCATTTCCTCCTCCATCAGATGGAAGGGCTGGACAGGAGAAGCACTAAGATTCCTTCCATCTCTCATATTTTGTTTTGTTTTCAATTTTGCTGGAAATGCTCCTTTTCTCCACCCTGATTCCTGGTCACTGCCCCCCCCATCCCATTTTATTTATTTTAACCCTTACCTTCCATCTTGGAATCAATACTGTGTGTTGGTTGCAAGGCAGAAGAGTGGTAAGGGCTAGGCAATGGGGGTCAAGTGACTTGCCCAGGGTCACACAGCTAGGAAGTGTCTGAGGCCAGATTTGAACCCAGGACCTCTGGTCTCTAGACCTGGTTCTCAATTCACTGAGTCACCCAGCTGCCCCACTCCATTTTTAGAAGCAGATTGCCTTTGTTTTACACAAAGATGATAACATGGGTGGTCATCGTTCAATACAAATCTAAATAGAAGGAGGAAAAGATGAAAGCAATTGCCAGCAGCAATCAACACTGAGTTCCCTCTTAGGTATTTTTCACTGATGGCGCCATTTTCCTATGGTTGGTGATGGGGTTTCTTCAGGTATGGATGAAAGGATGCCACTTATTCTTCTACCGATGAGACTGATGTGGCTACCTCTTTCCATCCATCCTGGCCTATGCCACCCTCTTTGAAGCCATTTTCCAGGACATCTTGAAGGCCGTTCTTCTGTGTGACATGTAGGCACCAATTTGGGTCACCATTTATTCTGCTGCATGGGGATCCCACCATTCCCAATCCCATCATCCCTCCACAATCTTCATCTGCAAATGGGAGCTGAGAAGAGTTACCTGCTGGCTACTGAAGTAGAGCACTGAATTCCTAAGGCAGACACAGCTAGACCAACAAGTAGATTGAGACTCCTCTGGGAAATTATCAGAGAAGTGACCCTCCCATAGCTTCCAGCTCCAGATCAAAGTAGACAGTTATTTTAAAAAAATTTTTTAAACCCTTACCTTCCACCTTAGAATAAATACTGCATATAGGTCCCCAGGTAGAAGA
This sequence comes from Monodelphis domestica, assembly GCF_027887165.1. Classification (NCBI taxonomy): domain Eukaryota; kingdom Metazoa; phylum Chordata; class Mammalia; order Didelphimorphia; family Didelphidae; genus Monodelphis; species Monodelphis domestica. The sequence continues at coordinate 42,632,682 of NC_077232.1, read as the reverse complement.
GTGGTAAGTGCTAGGCAATGAGGGTTAAGTGACTTGTCCAGGGTCACACAGCTAGGAAGTGTCTGAGTCCAGATTTGAACCCAGGACCTCCCATCTCTAGGCCTGACTCTCTATCCACTGAGCCACCTACCTGCCCCCACAAACTGGACATTTCTAAAGTGGTGATACTCTCTCAGCATCTATTCAATTCAATGAGTATTTATTAAGGGATGACTATGTGCCAGGCACTCTTCTAGACTCTGAATACAAATACAAAAATAAAAAATCCCTATTCCCTGCCCTCAAGGAGCTTACATTCTATTGGGGTATACAAGCACATTGAGAAACAATCTTGAAGAAAGAGAAACACTAACACGTGGCAGAATCACAGAGGGCTTCACGGAGGTGGCCGCTGAGGCTTAAAGGAAGACAAGAATTCTAAGAGGGGCACTGACAGGGAATGAAGGCATCACAAGACTGGGATGACGGCTTGTGTGATTACACAGCAAGGGGAGATGGAATGGAAGTTCCAATCCCTTCAGATGAACAAGCATTTATCAAGTATCTCCTACATGCCAGGCACTGGGTTCAGAGCAGACAGTTTAAGCTGTTTGATTTGACTGGAAGGTGGAGAGCATGAAAGGAAGTGACAGGCAAAGACCTGGAGCAGGGATTGTACTTTGTCCTAAGGGTGCTGGGGAGACTGGGAGGGAGCCGGTGCCCGGGATGACTGAAGTCACGAGACTTGGGAAGATCACAAATGACCAGCTGGAAAAGCAGGACCAGGTATCTGGAACACTTTTGGGTTTAAAGCCCTACTTTCTATCTTAGTAACAACTCTAAGACAGAAGGACAAGGTCTAGGCAAACATGGTTAAGTGATTTACCCAGGGTCACATAGCTAAGCATTGTCTAAAGTCTGATTTGAACCCAGATCCCATCAACTCCTGGTCTGGTGCTCTATACAATGTGCTACAAACTGCCCCCCCCCCACAATAGTTCACTTAAATTTTTTTAAACCTTTACCTTCCGTCTTGGAATCAATACTGTGTATTGGTTCCAAGGCAGAAGAGCAGTAAGGGCTAGGCAATGGGGGTTAAGTGACTTGCTCAGGGTCACACAGCTGGGAAGTGTCAGAGTTCAGATTTGAACCCAGGACCTCTCATATCTAGGCCTGGCTCTCAATCCACTGAGCTACCCAGTTGCCCCCTCACTTAAAAATTTTTAACAAAAAATAAAAATTTAAAAATATTTTTAAACCCTTACCTTCTGACTTAGGATACTAAGTGTCAGTTAAAGGCAGAAGAGTGGTAAGGACTAGGCAATGGGGTTTAAGTGATTCACCCAGGGTCATACAGCTAGGAAGTAGCAAGCCAGATTTGAACCTGGGACCTGCCATCTCTAGATCTGGCTCTCTATCCATTGTGCTACCTAGCTGCTCCCAATAGCTCACTTTTAAAAGCTTTTTGGGAAATACCTTTTAAAGCTTCATGTTCTTTGGGGAAACATACTCCTTTAGAATAGGATTGCTAGCAAGTAGTAATGGATTAAAAAGATAATAGCCATGAGAGCAGAAACAGTTATCAAGGTGGCCAAGAAAACTCAAATGGTATTGAGGTAGGACCCAGAAAAGGAAGAAAGTCTTGTGAATGTATGAAACCTTGTCTCTCAGTAGCTTTGTCCCCTTGGGAAAGTCACTTCTACTCTCTATGCCTCAGTTTCCCTATCTGGGAAAAATGTGAGGGTTAGACCATTAATAACCATTAAGATTCCTTCCAGTTCTAAATCTGAACTCAACTAATTGACTGAAATAATCTTGTTTTTCCTGACCGGGGAAAAGGGAGGGATGGATGACATCATTCCAAAAGTTGGGTTTTAGGATCAGGGAATTCTAGAGCTAGAAGAGAGCTTAGAGACTTTTTAAAGTCTAATCCCCTCATTTCATAGAGGGAGAGAGAGAGAGAGAGAGAGAGAGAGAGAGAGAGAGAGAGAGAGAGAGAGAGAGAGAGAGAGAGAGAGATCCAAGGACTTGTTCCTGCCTAGACAAATAGAAAGTGGCATAATCAGGATTCAAATGCAATTCTTTTGACTAAGTCCAGCCCCTTCTTTCTGATGAGCTGAGATGACAATTTTGCTCCAATCTTCTCCAGCCATGCCCAGGTCCCTTGTCTATAACCAGGGTCACAGGGGCACTGGAGACACTTACACTGTGCAAGTGGGCATGGACTTGAGGTAGCCAAGAAGAATGTCATCGCTGAGCCGTTCCAGTCTATCCCAGAGTGTATGGGACTGCATGGGGAGGAATCAGGAAGAATTGGACTAGGAATTCTGGTCTGAGGGCTCTGAATGCCACTTGTGTGGACCCAGGGGCTCAAGTGAGAACAGAGGATCACAGGCAATAGAGAGAGAATAGTATCTATTTTGTATGTATTTCTCCAATACTTATACATACATCTATCTGTACATATATAGACATCCATACACAAGTCTCCCCTCACTAGACTGTGAGTTCCTTGAGGGCAGTGACTGTTTTCATTGTTCAGTGATTAGGTCAGGCTCAACTCTAATTTTTCATGACCCCATGAACAGTATAATCCATGGACAGTGTGGGTTCATGGGATTTTCTTGGCAAAGATAATGGAGTGGTTTGCCATTTCCTTCTTCAGTGGATTGATTAAGGCAAACAGAGGTTAAGTGACTCACCTGGCTCATGGGAGGCATTTAAAAAATTCTTGTTGATTGATTAAATGATCTAGGCCATAGCTGTACCAGATCTCAAACTCTAATATAAAACAGTAATCATCCAAACAATCTGATACTAGATAAAAAAAAAATAGAGTGGTAGGTCAATGGAATAGGTAAGGCAATCAACACACAGTAGTTAACAGCCATAGTAACCTAATGTTTGAGAAACCCAAAGATCCAAGCTATTGGGAGAACTCTGACAAAAACTGCTGGGAACCCTGGGGATCGGTATGGCAGAAACTAGGCATAGACCAGCATCTCCCACCATACACCAAAATGGATTTTTGATCTAGAAATAAAGGGGGATACCATAAACAAATTAGGGGAACCTGGAAAAGTTTACTTATCAAATGTATGGATAAGAATTTAGACTAAGCAAGACATAGAGAACATTAAGAAAAGCAAAATGAATAATTTTGATTGCATTAAATTAAACAGGTTTTATACAAATAAAACCAATGCAACCAAGGTTGGAAGGGAAACGATAAAGGGGGGCGGGGTTTATAGAAAGTCTGAAAAAGGCCAGTCTCTCAAATTTATAAAAATACAAAGCATCACCTCCCCCCCCCCAGTTGATAGTGGTCAAAGGATATAAACAGGAAGTTCTCAGAGGAAGAAATTTTTAAACTATCTATAGTTATATGAAGGAATGCTCCAAATCCATATTGATTAGAGAAATGCAAATTAAAACAACTCTGAGATATCATCTCATACCTATCAGACAGGATAATATGACCAAAATTATATAAATAATAAAATTTGAAGGAGATGTGGGAAAATTGGGGCACTTATACATTGTTGGTGGAACTGTAAACTAATACAACCATTCTAGGGAGCAATATGGAACCAAACCCAAAAGGCTATAAAACTGATCCATCCATACCACTACTGGGTCTATGTCCCAAAGAGATCAGAGATAAGGGGAAAGGACATCTCCTATACACAAGTATTTTTAGCAGCTCTTTTTGTACTGGCTAGGAATTGGAAATTATGGGAATGTCCATCAATGAGGGAATGGCTGAATAAGTTGTCTACATATGGTTATAATAAAATACTATTGTGCCATAAGAAATGAACAGGATGAGTTCAGAAAAAACCTGGAGAGACTTCTATGAACTGATACAAAGTGAAGTGAGGAGAACCAGGAAAACACTGTATAGAGAGTAACAGAAATATTACATGGTCATCAACTGTGAAGGACTAAATGATTATCAGCAAAGCAAGTTTCCAAGATATCCAGAAGGGACTCATGATGAAAAATGCTCTCCACAGCCAAGGAAGGAACTGTTGGAGTCTGATTGCAGATCAAAGCACACCATCTTCCACTTTATTTCCTTCATGAATTTTTTACTGTGTGTGTCTTCTGCCACAGCATGATCACTGTGGAAATATGTGTTGCATAAAAGCAGTGGTATAAAGTGGGGGGGAGAGGGAGAGAATTTGAATTGTATAATGTCAGAAAACAATTGTCAAAATTTGTTTCTATATGAAATTGAAAGAAAAAAATTTCAGTTAAAAAATAACCTAGACAAATGCTGTCTTTTTCCAGAGCAGAAAACTATACCCTCCCTATTTTCCCCCCTGCTTCTCCTCCCACAAGTCCACTTGGTCCCTTTACAGAGGTTGCCCAGCACTGGGTTCAACAGCAAAAGCTGACCAGTCCAGTCCCCTCTGCCTTGTGTGAGTCTGCTGATGGACCCCCACTTCCAGTTCTCTCCACTCTCTTCCTGGCAATTCAACTAGCAGTAGTAGTGCCTTTGGACTCCTAATCCCCTTGGAAGTCTCCTTCCCCAATCCCAGGCATCCCTGAATGCAAACAAGCCAGCAACATCTTTTGGACTTCCTGGGCCCATCAGATGCTCAGGAAACTATCTCACGGGGCAGAAAAAAATGGCCAACACCCACCAGCATTAAAAAAGAGGAGCAACTCCAAGGGGCTTACTAGACAAGCTGATGCTGTATTTGTAATGTGCACCTGGGAGCAGGAAAGAGGTAAGGGATGAATGAACAGAAAATAGTTATATCTGAAATGGCAAAAAACGGGATACATTCTCTATTCAGTAACATCTAACGCTATGGAGATACGGTAACGCGGCCTTCACATCTTGTTAGGAGAGCGGCGTGGGCTTCTTCAGGTGCTGTCTCATCTTTATGCCTTGCAACTTTTCATCTTTGAGTGCCTTCAGGAATTTATCTGGAAAAGAAGGAAATGTGATCAGCTGATTGGGCTGGATTTGGGCTTTGGGGATCAAATGCTTGCTACCTCACAGTTGGCTTCTTTTATTTTTTGTTTTAAACCCTTATCTTCTGTCTTGGTAACAATTCTAAAACAGAAGAGAGGTAAGGGCTAGGCAATGGAGTTTAAGTGACTTGTCCAGGGTCACCCAGCTAAGAAGAGTCCAAAGTTAGAATCGAAGCCAGGACCTCCTGCTCCTGGAGCTCTATCCACTATACCATCTAGCTGCCCTTCACTGTCTACTTCTTTGAAATGCATCTGTCATTGCAAATCATAGGCTTATGAGGTTTGATTCAATTCAGCAAGCATGTATTAATAGCCACATATATATGGAAAGGGGACTGTACCAAGATCATAGCTTTAGCGCTGGAGGGGATCTTATGATCTAACTGTGTAATAGCTAGCACTTTAATAGATAGTACTTTAAGGTTTGCAAAGCCCTTTACAAATACTACCTCACAACAACCCTTGAAGGAGAGATGCTATTATCCCCATTTTACAGATGAGAAAACCAAGGTATACAGAGGTTCAAGGGTTTGCCTGGGGTCACACAGTCTCCGAATGGATCTGAACTCAGGTCTGCCCAATTCCAGATCCATCACTCTATTCACTGTGCCTCCTACCTGCCCAACCTACCAAGTGCTTGTTGCCACTAAGCTGACCTCAAACATCATCTAGTCCAACCTCCAAGGGCTCAAGGAGAAAAGACCTGCTCTAAGGCACAGAGTGCTCTGGTTCCAAGTCTGTTTCCACTGTGCGGGTTTTCAACTAGAACTTCTCTCCTAGCCAGAGACTTGGCATCATGAGATACTTCCTCCTTTCCTTTTACTGGGTCTGATTTCCACCTCTGTTACATAAATGGACTCCACTAAGTTTTTTCCTATCCCTAATGGTCATCCTGCGATCCTCAGAGCCTTCTTTCTAAGACAGTTACTCCCTTGTATGAGCTGAGCTGGGTTGTCTCTAAGGTTCCTTTCTGAAACCATCCCCTCTTCCCAACTTCCCTGTCATTATGATGATGACCCTCTTGGTCACCCAGGCTCAAAACCTCTGGGCCATCCTCCCCTCCCCACTCTCAGTGTATCAGATCTTCTCCTTTACTCCCTATACACTCTACGCCTGAGTCACACTTAGCCTGCTTGCTCTTTAATCCCACCCTTGTACCATTGCACTGCCTGTCCCCCATGTCTGAACTGCGCCCCTGCTCATGTTTGACCTCCTCCGTTCCCTGGTGTCCTTCAGGCCTCAGCTCACATCCCAACAGATCTTTCCTAGGTCCTCTAGCTAAGAGCATCCCCTCTGGAATTATTTTCCATTTAATCGGTTGGTAATTTGTATTAATGGTTATTTGCATGTTGTCTCCCCACCTCCTGCACACATACCCATTAGAATAGGAGTTTCTGGAAGCAGCAAGGTAGTACATTGGATAGAGTGCCAGGCTTGGAGTCAGAAGGTTGTGGGCTCAAACATGGGCTCAGACACTTCCTAGCTGTGTGACCCTGTGCAAGTCACTTGACCCCATTTACTTAGCCCTTGCTACTCTTCTGTCTTGGGATTGTTACTAAGACAGTTACTAAGGATTTTTTTGAAGGAAGGAAGGAAAGGAGAAAAGAAAGGAAGAAAGGAAGAAAGGAAGAAAGGAAGAAAGGAAGAAAGAAAGAAAGAAAGAAAGAAAGAAAGAAGAAAGAAAGAAAGAAAGAAAGAAAGAAAGAAAGAAAGAAAGAAAGAAAGAAAGAAAGAAAGAAAGAAAGAAAGAAAGAAAGAAAGAAAGAAAGAAAGAAAGAAAGAAAGAAAGAAAGAAAGAAAGAAAGAAAGAAAGAAGAAGAAAGGAAGGAAGAAAGGAAGAAAGGAAGAAAGGAAGAAAGGAAGAAAGGAAGAAGGAAAGAAGGAAAGAAGGAAAGAAGGAAAGAAGGAGGAAAGGAGGAAGGAAGGAAGGAAGGAAGGAAAGAAGGAAAGAAAGAAAGAAAGAAAGAAAGAAAGAAAGAAAGAAAGAAAGAAAGAAAGAAAGAAAGAAAGAAAGAAAGAAAGAAAGAAAGAAAGAAAGAAAGAAAGAAAGAAAGAAAGAAAGAAAGAAAGAAAGAAAGAAAGAAAGAAGGAAAGAAGGAAAGAAGGAAAGAAGGAAAGAAAGGAGGGAGGAAAGGAGGGAGGAAAGAAGGAAAGGAAAGAAGGAAAAAGGAAGGAAGGAAGGAAGGAAGGAAGGAAGGAAGGAAGGAAGGAAGGAAGGAAGGAAGGAAGGAAGGAAGGAAGGAAGGAAGGAAGGAAGGAAGGAAGGAACTCCTTGGGGGATAGTGCCTCGCACATGCTAAATGCATAATAAATGCTTGTTGACTAAACTTCTGGTCCTGGGGTTCCTGTGATCCTTTGAGTCACACTCTTATTGGATCTTTGTGTTCTCTTTTCCTGCAGGACCAAATGGTCTCTGAAGACTCTTCTAGCCATGATATCTTGTGATCCACTTGTGATCCAAGGTGTGGAAAGGCTAGATTTTCTCTGTCACTTTCTTCTACCCCAGTTTACAGGGTCCTAGAATTTAGAGCTCAAAGGACATCATATAGTCTTAATTTGACAGAGGAGAAAACCAAGGGCTTGACTTGCCCATATCTAAACAGGTCATAGATAGTATGCAATAAAATTAGGGTTCAAATTCCAAAGCTCTGACTCAATTAAATAGCATTCAGCAAACACCTATGAAATACCTACTATGTGCATGGCATAATGGGTAGAGAACTGGCCTCCCAGTATACAAGATCTGAGTTTGAATCCCACACTGCCACAGCTGGCTGTGTGGCTTTGGACAAGTCACTTGACTATTATGTAAGTCAACATATAAATAAGTACCTATGGGCAACTCTGAGAAGATAAATTATAAAGGTGCTGTTCTACATTGGGAAAAGGAGTTGCTCACTGGGTTCTCCATATATACACACACACACAAAAGTCTGATCAAAATTGTACAGAGCATGTGCCAAGTCTGTGCCAGGCTTTGGAAATAAATATCAAGGCAAACTAGCCCTGATCCTCTAGGGAATACTTGCTATCTACTCTACCTCTCCTTTTACTGACAAGGAAAGAATTCTATACTAAGGGTGTCTATCTGGTAAATTGAGCCCCTTCCACATACCCAGTTCTGGTCACTCAGGCCAAGGCCTCTCCTCCCTCCTCCTTAATGATCTAATCATGAGATCATAGATTAAAGAGACAGAAGAAAGAATGTCTAATATGACCCTTTCATTTTACAGATGGAGAAACTGAGACCCAGAGGAATAAAGACATTTGCTTCAAATCCCTGTTAGCCAGTAAGTAACAGGGCTGAGATTCAAACCCAGGACTTTTGCCTCTAAATCCAGGATTCTTCCCATTGCACCAAGTTGCATCCCATGATCTGGCCAGATTACTTCAACTGCCTTCCATATGTATAACTCTCCTCTTCATTCTGGCAACTGAGCTGTCTTTCCAATCCAAAAGTGATTGATTATACAATGAGCAGTCTATTCATCTAGAACAGAGTGGAGACTGGCTTTCTAAGTCATTACCCACTCCACAAGGGTCTGCTTCTAGCTGAGTTTGTGAAACCTGCATGGAGTAATCCATACTCTCCTTTGGCTCTTCTGGCAGCTTACAGAAATGACTGTTCCATATTGAGTGACTCAGACTTATTAGCACTAGTTGGACAGACTTGTGGTATTAGTCCTTCCCTCCAGAGGGCTTGTCGTGCCCTCCTAGGGCAGCTCTCCAGCCTGTGACCCCCACCTGACTCTCAGCTCTCACTTGTGGCTCCCAGTAGCTGGGCAGCGGCCACACCCCGGGCAACGGCTTCTTCAGGTCGGCTAAACCTTGTGAGGGGTCGTCGACCCCTGGTGAACCAGGGCTTTGCTCACCCAGCATGTGAAGACTGCTTCGGCTGAACAGACGGAAGAAACCAATAAGAAGGTTCAACGGCTGAGAGGGCGACGCAGCAAAGCACTGTGGAGTGCTATGGGCATGTTGGAGCACAAAAGACAACACGGCCATCCAATGCAGCTGAGGAAGTCTCCAGACGTAACAATTTTTTGTGCCACTGGACCCAGGGTTCCAATGCTGAGAGAGTGGGACTGTCTCTGTGCATCGACTTTTCCACTTAAATCTCCTTCACGCACAAGTATCTTTGTGCACACTCATCTATCCTAACCCCGCCCACCCTCTTCAAGACCTGCGGCGATGGGGGAGTGACGACGCAATAGGTGGAGGTGACCACTGGCAGTTGTAGTCACGATCCTGCACATAGGCGGCCCACAGACCAGTGGTTGCTCGGCCCTGTAGGGCAGCAGGGACATTCGGCAGCATCCTGGGTTACTGAGCAGCCCTCTCTAGGACAGCACTGCTCACCCTAATCAAGGGAGGGGACTAGAAAAGGGGTCCCAAACATTGCCTGCCCTACAAACACCCGGTCAGCACACCGCGGCTGGCGGGTCATCCCCTTTAAGTGGTCGAAATCAAAGAAAACAAAATACGAAGAAACTCCTACTAGGAGCATGGAACATCAGGACATTACTTGATAGAGAGAATACCCCAAGACCTGAGTGAAGAACAGCTCTAATCGGTAGAGAACTGGCGCGATATAACACCGACATCGCAGCCCTAAGCGAAACACGCTTACCAGAAGAGGGATCACTCAGCGAACCCACCACTGGATACACCTTCTTCTGGAAAGGTAGAGCCTCAAATGAAGACAGAATCCACGGTGTTGGCCTGGCCATCAAGACCAGTTTGCTCAAACAGCTGCCAGACTTGCCTGTGGGCATCAGCGAGAGGCTCATGAAGATCCGTTTGCCTCTCAGCAAAGACCGGTACGCCACAGTCATCAGTGCATATGCCCCAACACTGACCAGCACAGAGGAGACCATCGAGCAGTTCTACTCTGACCTGAGTGCTGTTCTGCACTCAGTGCCCACAAATGACAAGCTGATACTACTGGGAGACTTCAACGCCCGCGTTGGCCAGGACCATGAAAGATGGAAAGGAGTGCTCGGCAAACACGGCATGGGCAAAATGAACAACAACGGCCTACTGCTACTCAGCAAATGCTCAGAGTTCGAACTCACCATCACGAACACTGTGTTCAGAATAGCGAACAAATATAAAACAACATGGATGCACCCACGATCAAAACAGTGGCATCTCATTGACTACATCATTGTAAGCTGGCGAGACATCCAGGATGTAAAGATCACCAGAGCCATGAGAGGAGCTGAATGTTGGACAGACCATGGATTGGTTAGAGCTTGGTTAGAGTGACTCTTCAAATGCGCATTGCGCCTCGCCATCCAAAACACACCCAGACAGTTCGCACATTTTACAACGTAAGTTGTCTTAGAGATCCATCTTATTTGCAAACATTCCAGTCCTGCTTGGAAGACAAGCTGTCTGCCAAGGGACCACTCACTGGAAGCTCAACCAGGAAATGGAACCAGTTCAGAGACACAGTGAAGGAAACATCAAAGGCAGTCCTAGGCCCCAAACAACGCAACCACCAGGACTGGTTCGACGAGAACAACGCTGCTATTGAAGACCTATTGAGCAAAAAGAACAAAGCCTTTATGGAGTGGCAAAATAACCCAAACTCTGCTCCTAAAAAGGACAGATTCAAGTCTCTCCAAGCTACGGAGCAGTGTGAGATCAGGAAGATGCAAGACTGATGGTGGGAAAAAAAGGCAGAAGAAATCCAGCGTTTTGCTGATTCGAAAAACTACAAACAATTTTTCAGTGCCCTCAAGACTGTCTATGGGCCATTAAAACCCACCACCACTCCCTTGCTATCCTCCGACGATAACACTCTCATAAAAGATAAAAAAGGCATCAGCAACAGGTGGAAAGAACACTTCAGTCAGCTTCTCAACCGACCCTCTTCAGTCAACCAAAGTGCCCTTGACCAGATCCCCCAAAACCGCACCATTGAACAACTTGACATCCCTCCTTCAATAGAGGAAGTCCAAAAAGCCATTAAACAAATGAGTGCAGGCAAGGCACCCGGTAAAGATGGGATCCCAACTGAGGTATACAAGGCCTTAAATGTAAAGGCACTCCAGGCATTCCACATAGTGCTGACCAGCATATGGGAAGAGGAAGACATGCCCCCAGAACTCAGAGATGCCTCCATCGTAGCCCTATACAAGAACAAAGGCTCACGAGAAGCCTGTGAGAACTACAGAGGCATCTCACTACTCTCCACTGCTGGAAAGATCCTCGCCCGTGTTATACTCAACAGACTCCTGTCATCTGTTTCAAAGTAGAACCTGCCTGAATCACAATGTGGCTTCCGACCAGATCGCAGCACCATCGACATGGTCTTCACGGTGAGGCAAATGCAGGAAAAATGCCTTGAGCAGAACCTGAGTCTCTACATTGTCTTCATAGACCTGACACAGTGAACAGGGTCGCATTGTGAACAGCGTTTGACACAGTGAACAGGGACGCATTGTGGGTGATCCTCAGCAAGCTCGGTTGCCCAGCAAAATTCATCAAACTGATCCAGCTCTTTCATGTCGACATGACAGGGGAAGTCCTATCTGGTGGAGAGACTTCCGATAGCTTCAACATCTCCAATGGCGTGAAACAAGGCTGTGTCCTCGCTCCGGTACTATTCAACCTATACTTCACCCAAGTATTACAATATGCTGTGATGGATCTAGACCTGGGCGTTTACATCAAATACCGACTAGATGGCTCACTATTCGACCTTCGCCACCTGACTGAAAAAACAAAGACAACAGAGAGACTCATCCTGGAAGCTCTTTTCGCAGATGACTGTGCTCTCATGGCCCACCAAGAAAATCATCTTCAAACCATTGTGGACAGGTTCTCCACCACAACAAACTATTTGGACTGACTATCAGCCTCAGCAAAACAGAGGTGCTGTTCCAACCTGCACCAGGGAGACCAACTAACCAGCCGTGCATTACAATCGACAGCTTTCTAACATCAACACTTTCAAGTACCTGGGCAGCACCATCGCCAACGACAGGTCCCTAGACCACGAGATTAATGCCAGGATCCAAAAGGCCAGCTAGGCACTCGGGTGGCTGCACTCCAAAGTCCTCCAACACAGCAGTGTAAGCACTGCGATGAAGCTCAAAGTGTATAACACAGTGGTCCTCAGCTCACTCCTGTAGCTGGCAAACCCACATTCACCATGCTGCCACCACCTTTGAAGATGAACGATGTCGACGTCTTGCCGCTGAACGTGAACGCCGACACCAGGCCACAACTGCACCTCCCGTAACAACTGGTGTCCCAGGCCCCATGTGCCACAAACTCTGCACCTCAGCCTTTGGACTTCAAAGCCACACAAGGGTACATCAATAGATGATAATGCACAAAGACAATTGTCATTCTCGGTCACCGAGAGACTACCACTACCAGAGGTAATCAAGTGTGGATATTCAAGGACCGTGAAGCCCTTTTCAGGGCTGCTCATCTACCTTTGGTGTCTCTCTGGAACCCACCTCTCACCTGTGGCTCCAAAAAGCTATAGCATGGGCAGCAACTACACCCTGGTAAGCCATTTGGGCAGCAGGTAACTGATGGCCCATGAACCTGTTGGGCAAGGTAAGGAGAGGTCATCCCAAGAATGTGAAGACTTTACCCTGGTGGAATGGGCAGATGAGAAGAATTTGTTCCAATGACCATGAAGGCAGCATTATGGAATGCTTAGAGCTTGATAAGACATGGAAGATGCCGAGGTTTTCCACCGTATCCTGAGTCACTGCCGGTTGTTCTAGCTGTTGTCTCACTGCTGGACATTAAAATGACTCTGGAAAGAGAGTGAAGCTGATGGCTTTGTGCAACTCTGCCTCACTTAAATCCAACTCATAGGCAAGTGAAGGCATCACTCCATGATATCATAGATCCTCTTCAAAAATGAAGGAGAAACAAGAACTTCTCTGCAACCATTGTGCAACCAATTCCAATGAGAAGTAAGGATACTTGATTCTGACTTCCTCTGTCACATTCTTGATAAATCTGGTGGTTCAATTCCATGCCATAAGAGCATTTGCTTTTATTCATCCCTTCAAAATGGCTTTCTTCTAAAGGCAAGTCATTGTGTTCATGATGGATCTAGCCATTTGTGCAGATGAGTCCATATACTGGACATTCACAGGATGGTTGAGCCTGATCTTCTCTTGGAGGCTTTAGAAGACTGGCCTGTGAAGAGTGACCTGTGTTCTCATGTGATTTTATGGAAGAATGTTGCATTCAATGCCTTGCTATGGGTGTGGTGTATAGGAAAGAGCAGTAACTCTGAAGTCAGAGGACCTGGGTTCAAATCACACACCTGCTTACCTTGGGCAAATCATTTAACTTCCCTGGGCCTCAGTTTCCTCATTTGTAAATGAGGAAGTTGGACTAGTTGGCCCATAAAGTACCTTCTAGCTCTAATTCTATGCTCTAACTTACAAATAAGGTCATTAAGTCCCAGAGGGGAAAGTGACCTGTTCAAAGCAGTTAGGAGCAGGTATGGAATTCTGACCCAGATCTTCTGATTCCAATTTCAATGCTAACTTCAATATTACTATTTCATGCCCCAAATCCAAGAAGACAATCTCTAAGGTGCTCTTCTAGCTCTAACATTCTATGAGTTCAAATTCTTAGAATGGACTGACAGATCTAGAAGGCATATGTGCTAAGGTATTGGGATCCAGACCTCAGAAGAGTGGAAAGAAGGAAGAAAAGAAAGCAGGGAGGAAAGGAGAGAGGAAGCAAGAGAAGAAAGGAGGGAGATAATGGAAAGGTGAGGGGGAAAAAGGGGGGAGGAGGAAGGAAAAGTTAAGGGATGGAGAAAATAACTTCCTTTTACCAAAAAGAACCCCCTGTTTAAAAAAGGAAGGAAAGAAAGGAAGGAAGGAAGGAAGGAAGGAAGGAAGGAAGGAAGGAAGGAAGGAAGGAAGGAAGGAAGGAAGGAAGGAAGGAAGGAAGGAAGGAAGGAAGGAAGGAAGGAAGGAAGGAAGGAAGAAAAAAGGAGGGAAAGAAGAAAAGAGAGGGAGGAAGGGAAGGAGGGTTAGAGAGAGGAAAGAAAGAAGAATTTGGAAAAAAGAGGGAAAGAAGAAAGAGGAAGGAGAAGGAAGGAACAAGATGGGGAGGAAGAGAAGAACTAAACCTGTAAAAACAAAAAAAATTTTTTTAAACTAACCAATAAATGCTTTTTGATTAATTTCCAGTCAACAGGTCACCTGGGAGTAGAAAAGCAAAACCCAAGACTTTGGATAGCCAAGAGTCTATTTCCTCTTCTTTTAAAGTTTGAAAGTCTATGTAGCAACCCTCTCAAGCCCTGAGGCTGGAGAGCTTGAAGGCTCTCAGCATGTACCTCCAGGTTTTCTGAGAGGCAATATGATACAGTGAAACGAGTTCACAGAATCATCAAGTTTGACAGTTGGAAGGGACCTCCAAAGCCATCCAGCTCAACCTCTATACAAAAGGAATCTTCAAGACAATATACTCAAATGATCATCCAGCCTAATGAACAAGGAGTTCTGGATTTGAAGCCTACTTCCTCCATTTAGATTTGTAACCATGTGACTTCATCAAAGACTGTTCAGTTTCCCTATTTGTAAAAGGAGGATAACTATACCAAAGAAACCAGGTAGTAAAGTGTCAGGGTAAAGGACTGGGAGCAGTTAGATGGCACAGTGGAAAGGGTGCCAGGACCTGGAGTTGGGAGGATCTGGGTTCAAACATGGCCTCAGACACTTCCTAGATCTCTGGTCCTGGGCAAGCCACTTAATCCCATGTGCCTAGCCCTTGCCCTTCTGTTTTAGGGTTGTTATTGAGGCAGAAAGTAGGAGTAAAAAAACAAACAAACTGTGAGGAGTCAAGGGACTGAAGTCAGAAGAACTGAGTTCAGGTCCCAATTCCACCAGAAGCTGGCTGTCCAGCTGAGGACAAGTCATGTCACTGTTCTGCTCTTACTTCCCAGCTATAAGATAAAAGAGGTACTACTCACACACCCTACACTAAACCACAAGATCATGAGAAAAACATTTAGTCAACCTTAAATGTTAATATGGAAACTAAGTTATTCTCATTTAGTTCCCTGAAGCTCTGTACTCTATTATAATAGAAGAATGGGTCCCACAGTTACCTCGGATGCCTACTACCTGTGCGCCATTGGGCATGCCAAGTGTTCAATATTATTGTGAATTTGAGTGTTATAGCCTTGGGGCAGCTAGCCCTTACGATCTTCTGCCTTGGAACCAATACACAGAAATGATTCTAAGATGGAAGGTAAGATTTGTTGGTTTGTTTTTAAGAAAAGAAAGTAGCTTTGACCTGGAGACCCGAAGGGGTGTGCTCTCTCGACCACCCTCTGAGAACTACTAGATTGGATGATTTCTAAGATCCAGCTCTAAATCTATAACGTCAGGCAAGTCGCTTTCTCTCTGTGGCCTCAGTGTCCTCGTCTGTAGAATGGGAGGAGTTGGACAAGATGACTTATAGTGTTCCTTCCAGTTCTGAATGTCCACACCCCCACAGAGCAGGGGTTCTGCTTCACCCTCTCCCTCACCCCATCCTGCCCCGCCGAGAGTCTTGGTGGAAGGGGGGCCCGAGTGCCTGGCGCCCAAGGGAGAGAGGGAGGGAAGGACCAGCACCCGGGCCAGCTCCCCGGGGTTGGGGGTTGGGGGAGGGGGGGCACGCACAGCGCTGGGAGTCGAAGCCGTCCCCGGTGATGGTGAGCAGTTCCAGCTCCTTGATGCGGATCTCCAGCTCGCACAGCTCGTCCGGCTGTGAGGCGGCGGCGGCGGCGGCTGCAGGGAGTAGCCGAGGAGCCGGGGGCCCTGGGGCTGGGGACTGCTGCTGTGGTTGCTGCGGGGGCTGCTGCGGCTGGGGCGGGGGCTGCTGTGGCTGTGGCGGCGGCGGTGGGGGCTGCGGCGGGGGTGGTGGGGGCTGTGGCGGCGGAGCGGCGCCTTCGGGGCCCGGCGGCGGTGAGTAGAAGAAGCGCAGTGGCTCGTAGGGGATCGGGGCCAGGCCGGCCGGCCAGGGCTGGGGACACGGGCGCTCGCTCAGGGGACCCAGGCCAGGAGGAGGCGGCGGCGGCGGCGGCGGAGGGGGCGGGGGTGCGCTGGGCTGGGGCTGCTGGGCTGCCAGACTGCGGCCCCCGGCCCCGCCGCCGCCGCCGCCGCCGCCCCCCAACCCGGCCCCGGCGCCCGCCGCCCCCGCCGCCGCCGCCCCCGCCTTGAGGGGCACGAAGAGCTTCTTCCAGATGTTGAAGTCGTTGAGGGGGGAGGACGAGATGCCGCGGTCGTAGAGGGATGGGAAGTAGAGGGGCGGGGCGGGCCGCTTGCTCATCGTGGGGCTCGGGCAGCCGCGCCGCCCCTTCGGCATCGTTTGAATGGGGGTGGGGGGCTGAAGCCGTAGGGCCGCCACGTGGCCGGCCGCAGGGCCTCAGACCCTCCCTGGCTCGCTCCACGGGCCACGCCCCGGGACTCGCGGCTCGGCCCCGGCTTGGACCCCGCCATCCCCTCCCCACGCGCGGGCAGCGCTAGCACTGAATAGGGCACCGGACCACGTCCCGGACCTATCGAAATAGGCGGGCCCTTTCCAATTGGGGAGACCCTAAGAAAACGACGTCCAGAGAAGTTATTATATGTACGGTGGGCATTGAAGGACATCGCCAGTCCACTGGCTCGGGGCTAGGCTAAGGCTCGAAAGACCACAGGAAAAGGAAGCTCTCATCCTGCCTTTCCATCGCCTGAGGAGACTTCCTTCCCAGCCGCTTCGAAGAGCCCACACAGGAAGGAAACTGCCTCAAAAGTGCCTACTTGCCTTCATGATAGAGAAGCACCGTGTCCCATCTCAGCGCCCGAGCTGAGTCTCAGGCTGTACTCCATGCCTGGAGCGCACACCCTCTTCAGCTCCCCCACCCTCCCAGAATCCCCAGCTTCCACGAGAGGACTTTATACAATGACAACATTATAGAGAAAAATATCTTCCAAAGACTTTAGAATAATGATCAGCCCTGTGGCCCGAGACACTTCCTAGCTGTGTGACTTTGGGTACTTAAGACACAAGATGAGGCTTTAAAAAAAAAAAAAAAAGCTTAATCATGAGTTTATAGGACTGAAAATGAAGCAGGACTGTTATCTCCTGCCAGAGAGGTGACATGATTTTTTTTTTTTAATACAACCCTCACCTGCAGTCTTTGAATATTGTGTATTGGTTCCAAGGCAGAAAAGTGGTAAGGTTTGGCAGTGAGGGTTAAGTGACTTGCCAAGGGTCAAAAAGCTAGGAACTGTCCAAGGCCACATTTGAACCCAGGACCTCCCATCTCTAGGACAGATGATGTGAATTTAATGTGCAGACCAAGAGCTGTATTTTCAGGTATGACCAATGGGAGAATTTGTTTTTCTGAACTATACATATTTATGAAGGAGCTTTTATTTTTCCTATCTCTATAGGAGATTCAGATCATAAATGTATGTATAAATAAAAGTATCTATTTCTTGATTTGTCCCTTCCAACCCCACCGCCCACAGACCCACATTGGGCTTTTCTGAAATGGATAATCATGTCCTGACTTCTAATATCAAATGCCAGAATTTGATTTGGAAGGGGCTGAGTGCTGGGGAAGAGAGTGGCTTAAAAGCACTGGGGACATGAGAGAGAACTCTTATAGGGGAAGCTATCCCATCTATGCTGGTCAAGGAGGAGGGTTTTGCTCTGGGAAATCAGAAGGAATCGTGATTAGAGGCCATAAAGCAAATGGTTAACATTTCTCCCAAAGAATTGGAATGTTGGGAGCATCGAGGTGGCTCAGATGATTGAGAGTCAGGCTTAAAATGGGAGGTTCTAGTTTCAAAACTGGCCTCAAATTCTTCCCAGTTGTGTGACCCTGGGCAACTCACTTAACCCCTTTGCCTAACCCTTACTGCTCTTCTGCCTTGGAACCAATACACAGTACTGATTCCAAGATAGAAGGTAAAGGTTTTATTTTTTTTTTTTAATTAAACCACCAAGGCAAGTGATTACACAAGGTTTAAGAAAAGAAAGGAGGGAAAAGGGCAAAGTCTTAGGGTTGAAATGCCCAAATTAGGAGGAGAACCAGAAGAGTGGTGTCACAAATGCCAACAGGAACCATTGTATCTAGGAGAAGAGGGAGGGGGAAGTGTGAGATGCTGTAGAGAAGTCATGGGAGATGAAAACTGAAAAGGCCATTGGACTGGATAATTAATATCCAAGTAAATGAAACAAGAGAGTTAGGAGAGAAGATGAAGAAAGTTTAAAAGTAACCTAAAAAATGGCTACAATACTGTCATGGTTCAGTTGTCTCATTGGTGTGGGAGCTCCCTTCAGAGACACAGGTCTTTCCTTATCAATGCCTGACAGGTCTGAGTGGCCTTTGTCCATGTGTTCCCTTAAATCCACCAAGAGGGGCTCATCCAACATAATAGGAAATTTTCTAGTGTTCTCTTGATTCTGTGCACATCTGGAGAATATTAAAGTTGCCTGAGATGCCTGGTTTGGGAAAGATTGTGGGAGCAAAGATTAGGAAGATAGGCTAGATGTCGTTTGATCCAGCAATACCACTACTAGGTTTTTATCCCTGAGATTAAAAAAAAATGGGAAAGGATCTGTTTGTACAAAAATATTTATAGCTGTGCTTTTTGTGGTGGCAAAAAAAAATTGGAAACTGAGGGGGGTGTCCCTTAGTTGGAAAATGACTGAACAAATTATGATATGTGAATACTATTGTGTTGAAAGGAGTGGTGAATTGATGGATTTCTATAAGAGTTGGAATGACCTACATGAACTGATGCAAAGTGAAATAAACAGAACCAGGAGGACAATGTACACAGTAACTAAAACATTGTCAGATGATCAAATATAATTGACTTTACTACTAGCAGCAATGCAATGATTCAGGACAATTCTGAGGGACTTATGAGAATGAACACTATTCATAATGAGAGAAAGAACTGTAAGAATAGAAATCTAGAAGAAAACATGATTTATCACTTGTTTATATGGGTGTATGATTTGGGGGCTTGGTTTTAAAAAAGATGATTCTATTAGGAAAATGAATAATATGGAAATAGGTATTTATTGAAGGATAATCCACGCATAACCCAGTGGAATTGATTGTCCACTCTGGGAGGGAGGAGGGAAGAAGGGAGGGAGATAACAAGAATCATGACCATGGAAAAAATTAAAAAATAAAATAAAATATAAACTACCAAAAAAAAAAGGTAGGTGAGGATCATCAGACTGAAGCAATCTTCAGACACCAAGGCAAATTATTTCAAATTTAATCGCGTAGGCTTCTGAAGAGGGAGGTAATGTAAAAAAAATGATTATCGAAAATTAATCTGGCTGCTAAAGGAAGGAGGATGGGTGAGGGGAGAGGCTAGAAGACAATCAGAATAGCATCTCATATGAATATGTTTTGCATATTTGGTATGCCTATACTTTTTTATCACTATAAAGGCAGAATTTGAACCTGAGTCTCTCCTGTCTTTCTCCCCAGCTCTCTTTCCATTACTATTTGCACAATAAAAGAGTAAAAAACAAACAAAAAGCCTTATCATTTCTGATTATTTAAAGAAATGATATAGATAGGTAACCTCCATGAAATACATTTAGTTACTGGAATGTAGAGTTATCAACTTGGTAGAACTTGAGACTAGGTTAATTAAAATACACTCATTCCTTGGAAGGAAGGCTATGGCGAATCCGGCCAGCACACTAACAAACAGAGATAGCATCTTGCTAACAAAGTCCAACATAGAGTCTAAACTATAGTTTTTCCTGTAGCAATGTATGGCTTCAAGAGTCGGACTATAAGAAAAGTTGAGCACCCTGTAATTGACACTTTCGAATTGTGGTGCTAGAGAAGACTTTTAAGAGTTCCTTTGGCAGCAAGTAGATCAAATCAATCCAGAAAAGAAATTAATTCAGGCTATTCACTGGAAGGTCAGATACCCAAGCCAAAGCTCAAGGACTTTGGTTGCATAATGAGAAGATAGAACTCACTGGAAATTGGGAAAGATTGAAGGCAAAAGGAGAAGGGGGTGGCAGAGGATGAGATGGAGAAATGGTGTCATGGAAACCACAAACTAGGAGAGATAGTAGAGGAGAGAAGGACCTGGTGTGCCATGGTCCACAGAGTCACAAAGAATTGGACATGACTAAACAATGATATATTGGTCACAAGAAAGATACCAGATGGACCAGATTGGCTTCAATAGACTTTAGTGTATAGTCTCATTTATAAAATAACCACAAAAATGCCAGAATATGTGTGGGCTCAGAGCAATACCAAAGGACAGAAATAAAAACAGCCCAGTTTTCCAACTCATTCCTAATTAGTCATGGGGACGTAATGCCACTGCTAGGTCTATATCCTAAAGAGATCAAAGATAAGGTAAAAGGACCTACTTGTACAAACATATTTATAGGAGCTCTTTTTGTGATGGCCAACTGGAAACTGAAGGGATGTCCATCAGTTGGGATATGGTTGAACATATGTGATTTCTCATTGCGAGGGAATACTACTGAGCCACAAGAAATCACAAAGATGATCACGAAAACCCCCAGAAAGACTTAGAAGTAAAAAAAGAAAGTGAAGTCAGCAGACTAGGAGAATGTCATATTGTGACAGAGGCTGGCACTAGAGAAAAGTGCTAGGCTGAAGAGTATGTGAAATTGATTTTTTTTAAAGACAGTATATAGTAACACTAATAATGTACAGTAATCAACTGCGATTGACAACTATTATCAGCAATGCAAGGATCCAAGACAACCCCAAGGGACTCATGATGACAAAGGCTGATCGCTGCTATGGAAGGAACTGATGGAGTCTGAATGTAGATTGAAGCATGCCATTCTTCATTTGATTTCCTCCCTCCATGAATCTTTCTCTAGTGTACGTGATATGTGTCTTCTTATATGACATGATGAATGTGGAAATATATATTGTATAATAACACATGCACAACTCCTACCATAATACCTGACTTTTTGAGGAGGGAAAGTGGGTGCAAGAGAGGGAGAGAACACGGATCACAAAATGTCAGAAAATGATCATTATTTTTTTTTAAATCCTTATCTTCTGTCTTAGAATCAAGGTAGAAGAATTGTAAGGACTGGCAATGGGAGTTAAGTGACTTACCCAGGGTCACACAGCTGGGAAGTGTCTGAGGCCAGATTTGAACCCAGGACCTCTAGTCTCTGGGCTTGACTTTCAATCCACTGAACCACCTAACTGCCCCCTAGAAAATAATTATTGAAAAATTAATAACATATAATCTGGGAAAGAAATAAAACTTAAAATTTGAAATGAAAAAATATTAAGCAAGGGAACTATTCTTCATTTTGTACTTAATTTTATCAGTGCCAATGCTCAATTCATTCTCTAACTGCAAACAGGAAATGCTCCATTCTGTTATGCTTCTTTCTGTTCTCCTCCTCTCTCATTTAAATCCATAAATCTCCCTTTTGTTCATTTTCATTTTGATGACGTATCCAAATTACAGATAGCCTAAAAGGCCAAAGACTGTGAAAAGCCCACCCTGGCTATGGAAGGTGCTCAGAGTTATTTATCAACTACATTGGATAATCCAGTGGTGTCAAACTCCAATAGAAGGAGCCACTAATCTGTACAGAAAGATCCCCGTGGCTGCATATTAAACTCATTTTTAAGAGTAATGTTACCAATTCTTAGTTTGTTTCATATTTCCCATTTACATTTTTATACTCTTACCTTATGCCATTGAATGAGTTCTAAGACAGAAGAACAGTAAGAGATAGGCAATGGGGTTAAGTGACTTGCCCAGGGTCACACAGCTAGGAAGTGTGTCTGAGGCCACATTTGAACCCAGGATCTCCCATTTCTGAGCCTGGCTTTCAATCCACTGAGCCACCTAGCTGTACTCCACCCCCACACACCCATTACATTTTTAGGAAAAAAACCTTACCTTACATCTTAGAATTATTATAGTGTATTGTTCCAAAGCAGAAAAGCAGCAAGGGCTAGGCAATGGGGGTCAAGTGACTTGCCCAGGTTCACACAGCTAGGAAGTATCTGAAGCCAAATTTGAACCCAAGAACTCCGATTCCCAAGTCTGGCTCTCAATCCACTGAGCCACCTAGCTACTCCCTTCTCCCCCCCCTTGCAAACTCCCATTATATTTTAATCTGGTTCTACCACACTGGGGCCGCTTGTGTGACATCTACATCATTTCTTGTTTGACGTCTCTGGAACTCATCAAAGTCAGCCATAAACAATATTTCAGAACTTTAAAAAGGGGGCGCTAGAGACCATCTAGTCCAAGTGCTTAGCCCATATTATAAATGAGGAAACTAAATCATAGAGTGGCTAAGCGGTTTAGGGCAACTAAAGCAGTAGTCAGCAGAGCTGAGGTCTGAACCCAGGTTCTTGGAATCCAAATCCAGAGCACTTTCTATTGTTGCCTCATTGCTGCAACCTCTTTGTCTCTTTGGGTTTGATTTGCATGAGGTATCCCAGAGCCTCATGAAAGTAAACAAAGCTTTCCTGAGATGGGCTAGTGGCCCAGGGAAACCTTGGCATGACAAGGTATAGTGGAACATCTCACCTTCCTGCTGGGGTAGATGGAAAGGCTATGAGATTGCAGTGATAGAGTTCTTCGTGACTCTGAATGGGGTCAGAGCTTAAAAAAGGGAGGAGGGACCCTAGAGACCATCTAGTCCAAGTCTTCCACCACTTGCCACACCATTAGATCACTGCCCATCACCACCCACCACCACCCGTCCTGAAAGATAAGAGTAGACAAGGGAAGATCTGGAGAAAAGAATTCTTACCACTAGGCTCTAGCTGATAGAAATGACTCCATGTTTGACCCTTGATAGACTTATGTACTGGGGAATTCCTATGGATTAGTGGGCTGCATGGAGTGTTCTGGGAGGACTAGCACCTCTGGTGTGAGGGCTTGTCAAAGCCACCTTTGGTGTCCACCTGCCACCCAACTCTCATCTGTGGCTCCAAGAAGCTGTAGCATGGGCAGTAGCCATATCCTAGTAGATGGGCTAAACCAGGTTGTCACAAACCTATCGGTGGGTTTGGGGAGTGTCTACCTCAAGTATGGAAAGACTTCCCTCAGGGGGATGGGTAGATGTAAACAATTTGGTAAAAGAGCCATGAAGGGGGCTGAAACAAGCTCTGTCAAGCACTTAGGGTTTGGTTGGACATCCAAGACCCTGAGGTCATCCACTGCATCCCAGGCTAGCAACAGCCATCCTGGCTTGTCTTGCCACTGGACTTGGATGACTCTGGAAGAGAGAGGGGAGGCTGATGACTTTGTGCAACTCTGCCTTCCTTAAATCCAACCCACTGGCATGTCCAGACATCACCCCATGACGTCATTGGTCCTCTCAGAAAACAAAGGATGAACAACAACCTGGCCCTAGTAACTAGCTTGGTTGCCATACTTAGGCAATGTCCAAAGGTTAGCACATTTCCCAATGCAGATATTCATAGCAAACTTTCCTAATCATAGTTCTGTTGTGGGGATAAGGAGAGGGCTATAGTTTAGATTCTGTGCTGATTGACTCTCGGGTTCTCCTCCCACTCAGTCCCCGTGAATCGATGGTGATCATATATAAGGGCAGAGTTCTGAAGATCTGGCCCTGGATTAGGGTGTGCATCCCACAGTACACCCAAGGCACCACTTGTGTGTCTATGGGACATATAAGCAAGCTGTATGGATGCCTCCAGGGTGGGTCATCAACTCCCTGACTCCTCTAAGCAATTCTGTTCCTTCTCAGGGTCCCCTCACCCAGTCTTCTCACAGGAAATCATAGGAGTCTGGTTCTCAGAGTTAGAGGCGACTTCCAGATCATCTATTCCAACCCTGACTCGTCGGGGATCCCCTCTGCCATGTCAAAGGGCATATGCTAGTTGTCTTCAAGCAATGGAAGCAACCTCACACGGAGGAGAGATTGGACATGTTCTAGCTGGCCCCAAGACGCAGAACCAGGAACAATGGGGTAATGGGGCACCAAGACTCATTTAGGCTAGATGTCAGTCAGGGAGAACTTCCTAACAATCAAAGCTGTCTCCAAATGCCTCAAGAGGCGATCTTTCCCCTTCTTGGAAGTCTTCAAGCAGCAGATGGAACCACCACTTGTCATCTATGTTATAACAAGGGTTCCTATGCAGTACGGATTGGGCTATTGTTGTTGTTCAGTCATTTTAGGCATGTCTGACTCCTCATGACCTCATTTGGGGTTTTCTTCACAAAGACATTGGAGTGGTGTATCATTTCCTTCTCCAATTCATTTTCCAGCTAAGGAAACTGAGGCAAGCAGTGTTAAGTGACTTCCCCAAGGCCATACAGCTATTTGAACTCAGGTCATCCTTGCTCCAGGCCCAGCACTCTATCTGCTGTGCCACCTACCTTCTTCCTTCCCTTTATGAATTAGAGGGAATGACCGCTGGAATACCCAATAAAGCTCCAACAGCCTGGTTATCCTGACTTTTTATTGACATCCTCAAAAGAGGTGCAACCCCTTCAACTAGGTAGCCCAGATTGCTACCAAATGTTTGCCTTCTCTCTTGTCCAATCTGTTTTCCACTATCTTCTCTCCATTGCTGTTAGTTCTGCCCTCTGAGGCCAAGCAGAGCCAAGCCTACCCTTCTTCCTTGGAGCATCCCTTCAAATATTTGATGCCAGTTAACGTCTTCCCATTAGTCTTCTCTTTAGACTGCACAGCCTCTTGGGCATGGACTCTTCGCCACACTGCTCTCTTTGCTGGGGAGGGGGAGGCTTGTTTGCCTGCATTCCTCCATGGGATGCCCATGACTGACCATGGCACTCCAGCCATGTCTGCTAGCAGAGGAATGCTCAACAATGCCCATGACGAAGGCAGTCAAAGCCGGTTTCTGAGGACACCCAAATAGACCTTATTTGCCTGAGGGTAGCACGGGGGTCAAGAGCACAAAGCTATCTTGACAGAGTGTTAGGGTCAATCAAAAGCTAGGTGGCCCAGTGGATAAAATACTCACCTTGGAGTCAGGAAGACCCAAGTCCTCCCTCAGGCATTAGCTCTGTGTCTTTAGACAGGTTACTCAACATCTCTTGGCCTCAGTATCCTGCTCTGTAAAATGACAATAATAACAGCACCTACCTCCTGTTGCATTATCTGTATATCGTTACTTCATATACATCTTTGGAAGTATGTTAAGAGGGGGCAGCAAGGTGTCTCAGTGGTTAGACGTAGAGACAGGAGGTTCTGGGTTCAAATCTGGCCTCAGATATTTCCTAGCTATGTGACCCTGGGCAAGTCACTTCACTCCCATTGCCTAGCCCTTACCACTTTCTGCCTTGGAACCAATACACAGTGTTGATTCTAAGACAGAAGGCGAGAATTTAAAAACAAAATGGCACATCAAGATATGTAAAGTGCTTTGCAAGTCTTAAAGCTCTAGAAATTTTAGCCATTTTAATTAAATTGTATTAAAAAGTCACCTTAAGAGGCAGCTAGGTAGAAACTCTGAGACCATATTTATTCTTTCCAGGGCAAAGATATCTGTAGAGCCAAGTAGGTGGAATGGGGGCCTGAAGTCAGAAGATTTACTTCAAATTCAGATATTTTCTAGCCATATAACCCTGGGAGAGTCAATTAACTTGAATGTGCCTCAGTTTACCCATCAGTAAATAGAGGTAAAAACAGTACCTGCCTCAGTTATTTCTGAGAATTAAATGTGATAATAAAAACACTTTTCAGATCTTGGAGCTGCTAGATTAAGGTTAGTTATTGTTATTCTATTATTACATCGGTGTCTCATGCAGTCAGAGCGAAAGAACTCCTCCATATTTGCTTTCATCATGACTCAAGTTAAAACAAAATTAAAAGCCACCAAATCAGAGTTATGTGGGCAACAGGATTTCCCGGATTTCCTCTCGATGATCTGAACTCAACTGGGGAAAGGCAGCCCATTCCAACTCTTTGGTTACCCTCCTCCCACCCTACTTTCCCATATTTGTATGTTCCCTTGTGGAATGTTGAAAGTTGAACGTTGGCCAAAGTCAACCAAAGGGCCCCTCCCAAACTCTTAAAGGGGCTTTGCCAGTAAATAGAACCATTTGTAGTGCCAGGAACCGGGGTCGTTGCCTGGGAGCTTTAACTGACATAACTTGGATCGTCCGGGATACACGCCTTTCTGCCGTCCCCTTGTAGAATGAGTCCAGCCAAGTTGTGGGTTTCAGATCTCCCTTCGGTAAACTCCACAAGGACAAGGAACCCAATTGATCTCCACTTGTTGAACAAGTTTTCAGGCATTTCAACAAGGCTTTTCATAAGCCAGCTTCCTCCTACTTTCCCATCTTCCTACATCCCAATGCTTACACTTTGATCCAGTGACTGGCCCCCTGGCTGTTCCACAAATAAGACACTCCATTGCTTGCCTCTGGTCATTTTCTCCGACTGACCCCCATGCCTGGAACACTCCTTTACCTCTTATGATCTCTCTGGCTTCCTTTAAGCCTCAACCAAACCCCGTGTCTTCTGTAGGAAGCCTTCCCCAACCCCTCTTAATTCCAGTGCCTCTCCTCAGTTAATTATTTCTTATTCATCCTATACATGGCTTGTTTTGCATCTTTGTTTGCATGTTGTCTCCCCCGTTAGATTATAGACTCCCTGGTGGCAAGGACTTTTGCCTTTTGGTCTTCCCAGTGCTTAGAAGTGCCTGGCACACAGTAGGAGCTTCATGAATGTTGACTGATGGATTCGCCTGCATCCCCTCTAGTTTCTAATCAAACTGGCCTGAAGGGTGTTCCCTCTACAGGGTATTCCATCTCCTGGCTTCACGTCTCAGTGAAGGGACAGCCATTCACCTTCCCAACAATAATCCCCAAAGGACTCAGCCCAAGGCCCCCTCAGCTGCCCCCTTTCCAGTCAAAGGCAGTGGCAGGAGGCCAGTGTCTGGTCACAAGTTGCTTAGGCACCGTCTCAAGTGTTCAGCTATTCAGTGGACCCCCAACAGCCTTCTCTTTCTTTCTAACTGAATGAGCAATTGTTCTGGGGTGGACTGCAGGGGCAGCCGGGCTGCTTTCAACCTTTGGTTGTTCATTGGCTTCTTTGTAAGCCACTTCTGAGGCTGAGTGTCCCTCTGGCTTGCTTTTCATACAAGAAAATACGAATATCGTCCTGTTTTAGGGCAGCTCAAGGACAGGAACAACAGATCACACATCCGAGGGAAAAACCTGAATGGTGGATACCAGACTGCAGGCTCAAAATCAACCCAACCCAATCTGTCAAGCAGCTATGATTTAGGCACTGGGGATAGAGAAACAGAAACGGAATAAGTCCTGACCTCAAGGAGCTTCCAGTCTATGGGTAGATTAAGGGCTAATGATGGTGAACTCAAATAAAATTGGATCTCTCCAGATATTGACTTAGAAAACCACATATTAGCATTATCTATGTCCTGTGGTAGAATAGTTCCCAATTACATTTTAATCTGGATCTGGAGACACTGGGCAATGTTGCATATGTTTGTCTCTCTGCTTGACCTGTAATCATAATTTCTCCACCACTTTCCTATACCAGTAAAATCATAAGACCAGCATTTTCCCTATCCCTACACACAGCAAATAACAAATACAGTTGTTTAGCCCATTTTCATAAAGTGCATAAATTTCATTAATTTCTATTTTTTAACCTCTCATTTTCTGTCTTAAAATCAATACTTTGTATTGATACCAAGGCAGAAGAGTAGTAAAGGCTAGGAAATGGGGGGGTGAGGGGTGGGAAATAAGTGACTTGCCCAGGGTCACACAGCTGGGAAGTGTCTGAGGCCAGATTTGAACCCAGGAATTCCTATGTCTAGTAATAAAATAATTTCAAGAGAGGAAGACTGCTAAAGCATGAGCAAGTAAGGAAGTTCCTTGTATGAGAGTTAGTACTGTATCATACAGTTCATAAATTCTTGAGGCTAGATTTGAACTCAGGTCTTCCTGACTCCAAGCCTGGCACTCTATCTAGTGTGCCACTGAGCTGCTCTGGCTCAAGAATAGACCATGATCTTAATCTCATTTCTACTAGAGATGTGGGTAAGGAATATGAGTATGTATTTTAGCGAGGCATCAATGTACTATCTTAGGATATCTTTGTAGTCAAGGACCAAACAATCAACAAACATTTACTAGCCAGCTCCTAGGTCTCGGCACAGTGCTAGAAGTCAACAAATACCACAGTAAACTGCTAGTCCCATATTCAGGGAGCCCTGAGTTCAAATCCCACCTCAAATCCTTACCAGCAGTATAAGCCAGGGTCTTTTATGAAGATCAAATGAGATATTTGTAAAAAGTGCCAGACACAAAGTAAGTGCTCAGTAAATGTTTATTCTCTTCCTTCTTGATGCACAAGAGATACAGAGGAAGGCTATGGAACGAAGCAATAATAAAGTTCCCTAGCTTCAGAACTGGATAAATCATATTACTCAAAGCGTAGGGATTAATGGATTTATGGGAGTAGACCTGGCACCTAGGAAGGTCCCAAGATTCCCATTCTCCCAACTGCCAATAGAAAATATTCTTTTAGATCAATTAGCACATCCAGGTCAACAGCTTGATTGGATTTAATTTGCAGAAGACTCAGTTGCTTACAACTCATCCACCTGGCTGTGGAACATCTTTGCATTTTCAAGGATTAAAGCATCTTCATTAGAGTGCTGCCTTTATCTACAAAGCTAATACATACTAAGGCGTACAGAGTCAATTTTGGGAACACAAAATCCTTTTTTTGGCCCCTCTACTTATCTGTTGTCAAGGGGCTTCTGGGAGGGAAAGGGGAATGGGCACTTACCACTATAAAGGGGGAGGGACAGAGTGTGATGAATCAGAGTCTCGCAGGAAGCCAGTGCATTTGACAGTAGCATATAAATAGCCCTCGTAACAGGGGAGGGCTCCCACCCCCTGTTTTATTAATCATGAGGCTATACAAGTTTTAAATAATTTTGTCAAGTAAGTTCTTGTTTCTATTAAGGATGCAATTTAGAGCCCTAAACAATGACTTTATCAACTCTTCGACCAGATTCAGAAGCAACATCTTCAACCTCAAATCCACCAACAACCTTCCATCTTGAAAACATGCGGGCCAAGGGTTGGTTAATTTCCAATCGTTATGGAACCAAGCTGAGCTCATGTCTGCTCTTAAGAGGGATGGGTAGGATGATTAATAGAATGTAATACAAGTTAATTTTGGCTTTGTAAATGTTCCCATTGGAGCTCAAGTCCCATCTTCAACTCAAATGTCAGGGTTGAATGGGGGAAGGGACCCTAAGGATCTAATTCCCTCAACATGCTCAAGTTTCAATTAAGTGTTTCCCATCAGGGAGCCATCTTTAATTTAACTCCCAAGAAGGATTGGGTTCTAGTGCCTTTCCAACTGGAGGGCTCCCTTCTCCCTGTCATGCCAGACATTTCTCAAGTCCAAACTCATTCCAGTTAGGATGAGACAAGAGTTTTAATGACATTTGTTCCCGCAGTGGGGTATATTTTTGGACTGGGCTAGTGTATCTTTTCTCTGTGGCACAGGAGGGAGTGCTTGAATAGTTCATACAGCCAGAGAAGCATTAGTGGATTTTTTTTTAAAAGACTGTCTTAATTTGAAGGGCAAGGAATGAGAAGAGTATATGATCCAGTGGAGATCACGTACTAAATTATTTGGGAAAGTGGGAAGAGATGTCACGAGATTTCTCATGGCTAATCCTATTGCCCAAAATGTGGGCTCAGTTCTGGGGTATCGGGTTGGGGAAGGCAGGACGGCTTGAGGAAGCCTCCAGAAATGACACCTTATCAGTAGCCACAGTGCTCTTTCTTTTACTTCAGAGTTAATAATGTCTCCCCAGATAAGAAGCTTGTTTGGAGAGAAGAATGGCAGCCTTACAAACTTCACACACTTCCCTCTGTAGGACTTTGGTTACCTACTTCTCAAATGAACAGCTGTAACTAAGCATCTTTCTCCCACACAAAAAGTATTTAGTGAGAGACATATAATACATGAGATCTCATGGGGAGGGAAATGGAAAACCATCCCCCCCCAAATAAACACACACACGTACACACACACACATTCCTGCACCCCTTTTCCTTGGGGCTCTTTCCCCTTCTACTCAATTAAACATAGAAGCCCCAGAGCATCACCGCCAAGAGCCCAGAAATCATGGTTGTTTTGCTGATTGTGGCCCCCATTCCTGCATCATTGCACAGGTCTTCTTGGCAGCAGTGGTAAGTGGCCTTGGCAATGCCAAGAATTTCTCCAATCTTCTCCATATTGCAGTTAGCATATTTCCAACATAAATAACGATAATCTGTACCTTGAAAAAGAAACACACAGGAAACAAGAGTTACAAAAACAGGTAGCTAAATCATGTAGCCATTGCTTCCAGAGCTCACAGAAAGCACATGCATATGCTTGAAATATTTTAAATTTTAAATATTTATAAATACATATATATTTTAAAAATATATATTTATATACACAGTTATCCCTTCCATATCAAGGGATTTAGAGGAAGGGTAGCCCAATGATCTGGAAAACCTGTGTAAAATGTTTTAGTTCTCCCTTCATATCAGAAAAGAAAATCCCTGTTTAATTTCTTAATGCCAACCTGCATTATGGTAAAACCACAATGGGGAAAGTTGCAATGTGGAAGGGATACCTGCGTATATATTTGTTGTTTTATATATATAGGATCACAGATTTGGAGTCAGAAAGGATTTCTTTGAATCAACAAGTCCAAACCCACTTATTTTACAAATGAGAAAATAAAAAGTCCCAGAATGCTAAATATCTTGCCAAAGGTTATACAGAGAATAAGAAGCAAAATTGGGATTAAAACTCAGGTCCGCTGACTTCAAATCCAGTGTACTTTTCACTATATTGTAAAGTTTGGGGAGTGTTTTTTATCAGTTTGGGGGAGGGAGAGTGTCCTAGTATGAAAAATTCCTCCTCCAATTCAAATCAGTGACTCCTCAACTTAGAGAAGTTCTTTTGGATACTGAGAAATCAAAAACTTGTCTGTAGCTCACATGTGCCAGAGGAAGGATAGGGACCCAGTTTGTCTTGACTCCAAGGCTAGTTCCATAACCATCATGCTAAGTCTCAATCCATCCTTCTAGGCTACCCAGCTCCCAGCCCAACTCCATTCTTTTTTTAAAAACCCTCTTTTGGCTGCCTGAATCCACAGGATTGCCAGTAGGTAGTTTTTCCTGATCTCAAGACCAAATCTGCTTCCTATCCTTGACTCCTTGTTCTGCCTTCTGGAGCCAAGCAGAGCGAAACTCATCCCTCTTCTTCAGCACAATCCTTAAAATACTTGAAGGCTGGGATCATGCTGCCTGAACCTCACTCTTATCAGAAGTGGTTCAAAGGGAATAACATACACACTCGGTACAGAAATCTATCTTACCTAATAGGGAAGTAGAAGGGAAAGAAGGTAAGAGAAGGATGGGCATGGATAGGTTGATGGTCCTAGTAGAGATGGATATTTACAAAAATGCAAATTTCCCAAATGAACAGAAGAAGAAATAGAATACTTAAATAATCTATCCTGAAAAAAGAAATTAAACAAGCTAGTAATGATCTCCCTAAGAAAAAAAAATCTCCAGGACCAGATAGATTCATGAGTGAATTCTACCAAACATTGAAAGAACAATTAATTCCACTACTAAATAAACTATTTGGAAAAATAGGTAAGAAACTAATCCTACCAAATTCCTTTTATGGCACAAATATGGTTCTGCTACTTAAATTAGGAAGAGCAAAAACAGAGAAAGAAAACTATAGATCAATTTCCCTAATGAATATTGATGCAAAAAGTTTAAGTAAAATACTAGTGAAGAGATTACAGCAAAATTACATGAAGATCATATACTATGACCAGGTGGGATTAATACCAGAAATGCAAAGCTAATTCAATATTAGGAAAATTATCAATATAAATGACCACACCAAGAACAACAACAACAACAACAACAAAAAACAAACATCATATGATTATCTCAATAGATATAGAAAAAGCTTTTAACAAAATATATTTATTCCTATTTAAAATGCTAGGAAGTAAAGGAATAAATAGAGCTTTACTTAAGATGAGAAGTAGTGTTTAATATTGCCACCAAGCATTATCTGCAATAAGAATAAGCTAAAAGTGTTCCCAATAAGATCAGAAGTAAAGCAAGGATATTCATTACCACCACTATTATTCAATACTGTGTTAGAAATGCTAGCTATAACTTTAAGACAAAGAAAAGAAACTGAAGGAATTAGAATAGACAATAAGGAAATAAAACTATCATTCTTTGCAGATGATATGATGATATACTTAGAAAATCCTAGAGAATCAACTAAAGAACTAGTTGAACAATGCAAAACTTTAACGAAGTTGAAGGATACACATACATCATCAATACTAACAAAGTCTAGCAATAAGCATCAGAAAGAGAAATTCCATTCAAAATAACTGTAGACAATATAAAATACTTGGGAGTCCACCTGCCGAGACAAACCCAGGAAGTACAAGAACACAATTACAAAATACTTTTCACACAAATAATGACAGATCCAAACAATTAGAGAAATACTCATGGCTTGTGAGTAGACCCAGCCAATATAATGAAAAATACAATTCTACCTAAATTTACTTATTCAATGACATACCAACTAAACTACCAAAGAATTATTTTATAGTAAGAAAATAAGAATGAAATTCATCCAGAAGAAAAAAAGGTCAAGAATATCAAGAAAAACAATGGGAAAAATGTGAAGGAAGTAGCTTGGCAATGCCAGATCTCAAACTGTATTCCAAAGGAATAATCATGAAAAGAATCTGGTATTTGCTATGAAATAGAGCAGCAGATCAGTAGAATAGAATCAGCTCACAATAAATAGTAGAAAATAATCTACTGTTTGAGAGATCCAAATATCCCAGCTTTTAAAACAAGGACTCACTATCTGATAAAAAAAAAAACCACCAAAAAACTAGGAAAACTAGAAAAGCAAGTTGGCAGAAACTAGGTAAAGACATCGTACATGAATACCAGGATTTAATTTTAAAGGGTGATATCATAAACAAATTAGGGGAACATGAAAAACTGTATCTGTCAAATCTATGGATAAGGGACAATTTCTTATTAAAAAGAGATAGAGTGAATAATTTTGATTACATTAAATTAAGAAGTTTTGCATAAGCAAAACCAATGCAGCCAAGATAGAAGAAAGTGGGAACCTGGGGGAAAATTTTTTTACAACAAATAATATAGGCCTCATTTCTCAAACATATAGTCATATTTCTAAAAATATGAGTCACTTCCGAATTGATAAAAGGTCAAAGGATATAACCAGGAAACTTTCAAAGGAAGAAATAAAAGCTATGTATAGTCATCTAAAAAAATGCTCTAAATCACAATAGATTAGAGAAATGCAAATAAAAACTCTGAGGTACTACCTCATATCTAACTGATTAACATGGTAGGAAAAGGAAAATGTTAAATATTGGTGATGTGGAAAAGTAGGAACTCTAATGTACTTCTGGAGTTGTGGACTAATTCAACCACTCAGGAAAACTAGAATACAGTTTGTGCACCCTTGACATAGCAAAGCTAGGTCTGTGTCCCAAAGAGATGAAAAACAAAAGGGAAAAGGGCCAATTCATATGAAAATATTTATAGCACCTCTTTTTGTTGTGGCAAAAAAATTGGAATGTAAAGGGATACCCCTTAGTTGTAGAATGACTAAAAAAAAAATTGTGGCATATGATTAAGATGGATGTGCTAATCTGAGGAGAGACTCTAAACGAACACTCTAATGCAAATACCAACAATATGGAAATGGGTTCAAATCAAGAACACATGTGATACCCAGTGGAATCACACATCGGCTATGGGGGGGGGGGGAGGAAAAGAAAATGATCTTTGTCTCCAATTAATAATGTTTGGAAATGACCAAATTAAAAAAATCAAATTAAAAAATGCAAAAAAAAAAAAGATGGATGTCCTGTAAGAAATGATGAGCAGGAAGTTTTCAGAAAAAATAAGACTTATATGATCTGATGCAGAATGAGGTGAGCAGAACGAGAAAAACATTGTACATAGTGGCAGTTATTTTGTACAATGATCATCTTATGAGGGACTTGTCTACTCTGATCAATTCAATGAGCTAAGAGAACTCCAAAAATTTAGGATTAAGAATTCTATCCATGGAAGCAGCCAGGTGGTTCAGTGGATTGAGAGCCAGACCTAGAGATGGGGCTCAAATCTGGCCTCAGACACTTCCCAGTTGTGTGACCCTGGACAAGTCACTTAGTGTCCATTGCCTAGTCCTTATCGCTCTTCTGCTTTGGAATCAATACATAATATTCGTTCTAAAATAGAAGGTAAGAGTTTAAAAAAGGGGGGGATCTTGAATTCTTACATGGGAACCTAGAAAAAAATGGGCACCACTATGCTTCCAGCATTGGACAGGACAAAGGTGCCCAGGTCTGCACCTTCAGCAAGTGTAACCTTATAAATGATTCCCTGCCCAGATTGTAGAAAGTTGGCGAGCTACCTTAGATCTTTAACTCAGTTTCCCAAGTTGATCTTCCAATTAGAAAAGCAATAGGAATCTGGCCAACACAGACCCAGATGCCTTATAATTATCAGTGATTAAATGACTAATTCTTATACCAGTTATTGAATTATTTAGTTATTAAAGTTATCAATTATTAAGTTGGTTCTCTGGTCCCAAGAAGATGCTAGAATACTTGGGGCAGCCCCACAAGTTTGCAAGCTCTGTCCTGATTCCCCTAAGTGAGCTGCCATGGGGGTACCAATCCCTGGAAATCACTGATCTCAGTAAGGGGCAATTCTCGCCTCCACTTCTGACCAAGAACGGGATGCTTAAAGCCAGGGATAAGGAGAAGACCAGGGAAAGAAGCAGGGAGGTCATTACCAGTCATAACCCGAAGGCAAGCGTCATCTTCAGTTCTACAGGTGATATTCTTGGTACAGTGTTGTGTTGGAACATTACAATCGTAGCATCTCAGAGCATCACCTGTAACATAAAAGAAAAACTGATATCAAGGACCTTAAGTCTAACTGCTGGCAAGAATTTGGGATCAGAGGATCACAGATTTAGAGCTGGAAAGGGATCTCAGAGACTAAATTCCTTCATTTTATAGACTGGAAAACAGAGGTTAAATAAGGTGCCAAAGTGAGAGGTAGGATCTGAATCCTGATCTTTTTGTCCTGGCAGAGGGTCTTATCCTCGATACTGAATCCAATCCTGTCTCTTTCTATGAACCTGACCCAAATCCCATTTGTGTCCTGCAGAGGCTTTAAGCCGGCCAATATAGGAGCATCTTTGTCCAGATTGTCCAGACCTCATGCTTGGCATGCTCTCATCATGGTTTCTTAAGATTCTGGGCTGCCCTCAAGGCAGGGCTTGGGCGCTGCCTCCTGCATGAACCCTTTCCTGCCCCAATAGGTTGTCCGTTTGCTTTCCTTCCTGATATCACTTGGTATCACTTTGTATTTATCTGTGTCCGTGCTGTGTCTCCCCAGCAGAACATAAACTCCCTGAAGGCAGGGACTGTCTTTTCTTTTTACTTGTATCTGCAGTGTCTTATCCCAGGAGTTCAATAAATATGGAAACGAACAGGATTAGATGTTGAAGTCTTAATGATAAATACGTTTGAGGGGCATTCAGGTGGCCCAGTGGATTGAGAGCCAGACCTAGAGATGGGAGATCCTGGGTTCAAATCTGACCTCAGACACTTCCCAGTCGTGGGTCTAGAATATTGGTTCTAGAATGGAAGGTAAGGGTTAAAAAAAAAAGTATTTTGAATTCTTACATGGGAACCTAGAAAAAATGGGCAGTAAGGTGCCCAGGTCTGCACCTTCAGCAAGTGTAGCATTATAAATGACCCTAGCTGGCTGTGTGACCCTAAGCAAGTCACTTAACCCCCATGACCTAGCCCTCACTGATCTTCTGCCTTGGAACTGATACAAAATATTGCTCAAAGAGTGCCAGGCATTGGAGTGAAGAAGACTCATCTTCTGAGTTCAAATCTGACCTCAGACACTTACTAGCTGTGTGACCCTGGGCAAGTCACTTCACCCTCTTTGCCTAGCCCTTCTCACTCTTCTGCCTTGGAGCCAGTACATAGTATTGGATTCTAAGACTGGAGGTAAAGGGTTAACCAAAAAAATAAAATGGAGATCATAAAAGCATTCATCTCCAAAGGAGAACCTGAGACATAGGTAGGCACTTTATAAAAATTAGCTATTAGAATGATCATTGCTGTTATCTTATTCCTGCTTCTATTTGCTTCACTTTGGATCAGTCTATAAATCTTCCCATGATTCTCTGTACTCATGCTCGTTCTTCCTTACAGCCGATTTCTAGATGATTCATGACTCCCTTTTGGCCACTGATGTGTGGAACGTTCTTTTTTTGCCCAATGGCATGGAAAATGATGGATTGTCAGAATGTAGAGAGCCACCTCTCATCCAAAAGAGTCTTCCCACAAATCGTGCTTTATGTAATACATGTACTTTGCTGAAAAGCTACATGTAGTTTTAGACTCATTTTAAATGCTCTAAAGTTCAGGAAATAAGTCCATCAATCATGCTTTTAGAATGGGAAAAGATCCTTTCCTAATGTATCTCCTTGCTATTGGAGAGCTCTGCTATTTTTTTTCAAGAGAGATGCAGATGAAATCACTGGTCCCCTTTCCTGTTCCACCCCCCCAACCACAGAAGAAAATTAAAAGTTTCCTCCTGGTGAAGTTAAAAAAAAAAAGAGTCTTTCCAATTACCGAAAGGGTACAGAGAGGGCAGTACTTCTCAGGGAACCAAGATCAAGTTTCTGGCCCTGGGGATGCCAACTCTCACCACCATAATGCTGGAATACCAACACTACTCCTTTTGAGCCGTGTGACTTTGTGTGAGTCACTTCCCAAGACCTTCTATATTGGTTTCCTACTCTGAAAAAGTAATGCAGCTGGTCTCTAAGTTTCCTTTATGATTCTATGACTCCCCATGGAAAAATCAGACTTTGGAAAGATGTTTTGTTTCATATGACTCATAAGGACCCTCCCTGAGAATCATTCTGAAACAGAGAAATCATTTTAATACACTGGTAACGTTGATAAAAAAAAACAATTTCCATTCAATGACAAGTTCAGATAGTGAAGATTCTTGAGGTTGAGAAAAGAAAGTAGACGGCCTCCTTTAATGTTTTTAAACCTTCCCTTCTGTCTTAGAATCAATACTATAAACTGATTCCAAGACAGAAAAGCAATAAGGGCTAGGCAATGGGGGTTACGTGACTTGGAAGTATCTGAAGCTACATTAGAACTCTGGACCTTCCATTTCTGGGCTTGGCTATCAATCCACTGAGCCACTTACCTGCCCCCTCCAAAGGGCCTTCTTTGAGAGGTTAGCCCCAAAAAGGAGGAAAGACTTCCTAGCTGTGTGACCCTGGGCAAGTTACTTTAATCCCTATCTTACTGCTCTTCTGCCTTGGAACCAATATATAGTGTTAATCTAAGACTGAAGGTAGGAGTTTTTGAGGTGGTTTTAAGGCGGAGAATAAGACCTAGCAGGGATGGAGGGATTAATCAAGTGAGCACCTTTTTTTTTTTTGAGGATGGGGGTGATAAAGGCATATTTGGAAGTAGCTGGGAAGTAGTCAGTAGCCAAGGGATGACTGAAGACGAGAGGAGACGGTCTACTAGAGAACAGAGGATGGAATGGGACTGCTTGTGCGTGGAGGAAGAGCAGCCTTGGCAAGGAGAAGACCTCCTTCTCATCTCATGATGGAAAACATTATGGGTTGGAATCAAGAGTGGCAGAAGGCAGTTGGGCAATGTTAGATAAGGAGAAAGATGAAAGAGGAACCTTGTGATGAGTCATTTCTGGTCTTTTCTATAAAATAAGGGCAAGGTTCTCCGCTGAGAGGGTCAGGAGGACATGGAGATTTTGGGAAGGATGAAAAGATTTAGAAGGGCAACTGGGAAAAGTGGGAGAGGGAGTTAATTAGGGAGGAAAAGGACTGCCAGCAGCAGGGAGGTCCCCTTGGCGGTTATATAACATCAGCTTGTTGGTGGACCCAGTCAGCAGCTTGTCCTACTCTTTCTGGAATTTTTCCAACTCTGGCAAGCAGCACGAGCATGTGAGTGAAAGCAGTGGATGGTGGGAGTGATCTGAGGCTGAGCTGAGTATAATTTTCCAGGGG
Organism: Monodelphis domestica; assembly: GCF_027887165.1. Taxonomy (NCBI): domain Eukaryota; kingdom Metazoa; phylum Chordata; class Mammalia; order Didelphimorphia; family Didelphidae; genus Monodelphis; species Monodelphis domestica. Next base: position 42,594,492 of record NC_077232.1, on the reverse strand, counting down.
GGAAATGGACTTTTAATGGCACAGCATTTCTGATGAAAAGAACAGAGCTGAGCAGGCACTTGGAAATACAAACACAAGAGTTGAGAGAAATGGAGAAAGGTCAGGTTATTTGCACAGTTGGGGAAGTACATTCAACAGGGAAACAAAGAGTTTATCCCCACATTCTCTCTCTTAGTTAATGGGGGTAGAGGCTCTAAGGATAGCATCACAATAATAAAGAAAAGGAAAGCCAATGGAACTTAAAAAAAAAAACCCGTACCTTCCATCTAGAATCAGTAGTGTGTAACCTGTCTTCTTAATTCTCTTGATGGATGGATGCACACCCATATAATATATATTATATGTACACAGACATATAATGTTTAATATGTCCACCACGTAACATAGGCATAATATACTATAGAATCTGTATACATTATACATACTATATAATATGTATACATTATATCTATAATCTATACTCACTAGGTATACTAAAATATAGATACCTATTGTATATCTATATAATATACATCATATATGCTATATAATATATACACATTAGATATACTAAAATATATATTATATATACTATATATACATTATACACACCATATAATACGTACATATTATGTACTATATAATCTATACACATTAGATATACTAAAATATATGTACTATAGAATATCTACATTATGCACTATATAATTTATTATATACAGTATAATCTATAGATTATATATACTATACAATCTATATACATTAGATATACTAGAATATATTATATATACTATATAATATCTACATTATGCACACTATGTAACATGTACACATTATGCACTATATAATTTATATTATATATGCTATAATCTATATACATTAGATATATTATAATATATTATATATACTATATATCTAAATTATGTATACTATGTAACATGTACACATCATGCACTATATAATTTTCTATATTATATACACTATAATCTATATAGATTATATGTATTATATAATCTATACAGATTAGATATACTAAAATATATATTGCATATACCATATAATATATACATTATAGACACTATATAATTTATATACATTACATAGTATATATACACATAATCGACCCACATGATATATACTATATATGCTACAGTATACAAAAACAAATTATATAGCACACATATATAATCTAGACACATAATATATACTATATAATAGGCATACATTATATATTATATACATATATGTGCATTAGGTATACACACATAATATATACTTTATATACACTGTATAATATAATAGAGATACATTCATATATTATAAGGACCGAGTTGTGATCCTTATATATTATACTGTTAGATTTAAAATGGTTGAGGTCTTAAACTGTAGTGATTAAAATGTGGAAGATATAAATTGTGATAGATATAAGAGAGGGTGAGTAAATTTGACCGCAGAAAATGTTTCACTACAGTGTCTTGGTTTTTAAATCAAATATAAGGTGGTCGCCAAGGAAATATTCCCAATTATTCAAATACCCAAGTCAACTGGGTTTTATAGAGATTTTAATGAATACAAATGTGGAATTAAAGAAAAGAGAAAGAGAGAAAAAGGAAATAAGTATGAAGGGCCTTAAGCCAACATGGCCTAGACCTGAGTCTTAAGAGAGAGAGATCAGTCAGTCAGTCTTTTAACACTCACCACAAGGTCTGCCTAAGCAAGGATTCTAGTGACACCAGGCCAGCATCATCTCAGCTGCTTTCACCAGCTCCCTCCTCCATCTGAATGTTTCAGAATCAGTCCTTCCTCAATCTGAATGTTTCAGAATGACTTCCTCAATCTGAATGTTTCAGAATGATCCTCCTCAATCTGAATGTTTCAGAATGATCCTCCTCAATCTGAATGTTTCAGAATGATCCTCCTCAATCTGAATGTTTCAGAATGATCTCCAGCTCTTCTCTGAGCTCTTATTTTTAAGGGCAAAATCTCCTATGTCACCTCCCCTAAGTTCTTCCATCTACCAATCACTGTAGATGTTTTCCAAAAGACAGCCCATTTTGAATTCACAGCTGAGTAGATTAATCTCTTTAGTAAGTCAGAAAAAAATGCTGTGTAGACTAATTTCATTAAGAGAAAACCTCTGAGTAAGTTTTCACCTTTTAGGTCTAAGTAGTTTACAAGTTGCCCCACCTTTATAGGCACCTAGCATCCCATTGTATCAATTCATGACTCAAAGAACTCCTTTCCTTTGTAAGTATGGTTTTCAAGTACTTTCATTGTTTAGCAAGGAATTTTCTCCCCTAAAGCAGTCTTAAGTAGGGGTGGAGTAGGGATACTCCCATAGCAAGGAGTTTTCACATTCAAGTAGAGTTCTCACTATCTGGTAGGGAATTATTTCAAGTAGGGAATTGGAGGATTCCTTAATGTGGAGTAAAATTTTTAACATTCATAAGTCTGTGAAATTTTAAGGTTTACAATACCTATGGGTAATAACCTGCAAAGAAGAAAGGAGACTGAAGGAAATAGGTGAGTAATAAAGACTCAGAGACAAAATGTTAAAACACATGGGGAGAGGCGCGACCTCCGTTATATTTCCCATGGACAAGTAATTAATGGAAAATATGAGGAACAAGAAAACAGGTGGGGAGTCAGAACTCCTGAATGCCTCCTATGGACAAGAGTGTCAGAGGATTAATAGGAAGCATTGGGGGCGACAGCGTCATGAGGAAAGAGAGGTCAGGGGGAAAAAGATAGGACAGAGCAATCAGAAGATCCAGGGATGTAAGAGAGAGATTCACGCTTGTTCCCCAATATTTATTGGAGGTTTTAGGAATGTGGATTGGGAGGGGATCAATGAATACGTAACATGGCATAGGTTTTAACATTGGCTGAATTGACAATGACGAGGTCAAAGAGGTGGAGATTAACCTGACATGTGCCCCATAAAGGAATGTGGTCTGCCAAGGTGTGAGCCTGTGACCGCTCAGGAATTCTCTTGCCCTTTGGACTGTAACTTCTTTACAATGATCATTAACTGATTTGACCATGTGTCTGGTAAATGAATACATAGGATACAATATCAATACATCAACCATACTTCCCAGATGCTAACATGCCTGGTATGCTACATATATAAATATAATTTCAGTCACGTCCAACTCTTTGTAACCCCATTTGGGATTTTCTTGGCAGAGATACTAGAATGGTTTGCTATTTCCTTCTCCAAGTCATTTTGCAGATAAGGAAACTGAGGCAAACAGCATAAAGTAACTTGCCCAAGGGTCACACAGCTAATAAGTGTTTGAAACCACATTTGAACTCAGGTCTTTTTGACTCTAGATAGGATGCTCTATTATTTATATATATATATATACACATATACATATACATATATATATATACACACATATATACATAACTAGCTGCCCTATAATAAATATAATATATATTTATTATATAATATATTTATTTATTTCAAAGATGCCCCCTCGATTAGAGATTCTCAAGCTGACGGGGACTTTGGACCTCCTCTGGTCCAGCCCACTCATTGTCCATACGAGAAAAACCAAGTACCAAAGAGAAGGCAATGATTTCAGCCATCCTTCAGACTCAGACTAACTACAGATCCATGGCTCTCTTCTCCTCCTCACTCTGTCCTCTTAGAGAGCAGCCCAGACTTCCACTCCAGCTTCACTGGCGCTGTAAGGGAGGCTGAGCTACTCTAATACAGGAGGGGCCATGAATAGGGGACAAAAGAAGGGGTGTTACCCAGGACAGGGACAGAGCAGAAAGGGAACTGTAACACAGGCTGGAGGGGTAACCAAGGACAGGGCTGGCACTGTAACTAAAGACGGTGCCATGCAAGTTCTTTGCTCATTCACTGGTTGGAGAATCAGGGCTGACTTACCTGGGCTACAGAACATCACCAGGACCAAGAACCCAAGGAGAATGCAGGTCCTTCTGTACCCCATCATGTCAATCTGTTCCAGAACCTGAAGAGGGAAATATATGCATTGTAGAATGACTTCCCAGTGGTTTAAATATGCATTTGATATCTAGGATACTAATAGCATTTTAGATTAGAAAATAGAAATTACAAGGAAGGAGGCAAGGTACTGGCTCTTTCTAAACATCTCTTGTGCCCTCTGGCCCCTTCTTCTATATCACAGGATTACAAATCTAGAGATAGAAGAGATCTCAGAATCCACCTAGTCCGACCCCCTCATTTTTACACATGAGGAAACTGAGTCCCAAGGAAGTTACATGACTTGTCTAAGGTCACCCAGGTAAGGAGCAGGTGAGACTTGAACCCAGGTCTTCTGACTCTAGAGCCAGTGTTCTTTCCATAAACAATCTTGCTTTCAGCAGCATGACAAAAATAATAATGCCACTGACATTGCTAGAGTGCTTTAGGATTTGCAGAGTATTTTATCCATATAATTTCACTCAAGCCTTACAACACTGGGAATTGTTACAATTATCACCTAAATGATTTTACAGATGAGGAAACCAAGGCACGGAGATATAATGTGACTTGCCCAGCATCACAAATCTCAGCCATGTATTGGGCCAAACCTAACTCAGACCCAACTCCAGTAATTCAGCTAAGGGTTAAAGTGTAATTAGATACTTCTGCATCATAAAAGATGCAATAAAAATCAGCTTTATTTGTGATAGTATTAAAAGGAATACCATCCATAATTATATTCAGATAGAATATTACTCCTCCCTTCTCTCTTTGAGTTCACTAGGGCAATTAGCAACAATCAACCAGGAAGTCTTCCCAGTAGAGCACCAGGAATTCCAGTCAACATCAGGAGCCACAATCCCCAGTAGGCTGACCCTTTTATGTCTGGGCACAAGGAAGCCAAATCAAGCTAAATGCAGGTCTTGATCTGAGAGTCAACCAAATTCATGAACAACTCCCAGCCTCCTTAAAGGGAAACCAGCTCAGTTTACCAAAAACAGGAACCGTTCCCACCACAGACCCCCTGACTGCGTACTTCAGTCTTTTCTCGTCCCAGTTCCCTCTTGACTTGGAGACAAGTAGCCAAGCCAGAAGAGGTACAAACCCAAGTCATTCAGTTCTGACCACATCTTAACAGAGGAGAAAGCTAAACCTCAGGCTAAACAAATTGCCCAAAGAAACAGAGTTAATAGCAGCAGATCCAGAGGAACTCAGGTACTCTGAATTTAATTACAGAGCTTTTAATCACTTGCAATTAGTCTTATGACTTCCTTTATAATAATCCGATAAGTTGTTACTATGTGATATACAGTAAGAGATAGACCCAGTTGAATAACTGTTCATGAAGATATAATAATCATAGCTTTAGAAACAGTTATCTATAATGTGATATTTAATAGTAGAGATCCTCTGTATTTTATATATATGAAAATATATTCTTACTATCACTTATGACTACTAATCTTATCCCTAATTAGTAATCAGTCATTTTCAGTTGTGTCTGACTCTTCATGACCCTATTTGGGATTTTTTTGGCAAAGTTTCTTTTAGTGGTTTTGTCATTTCCTTCTCTGGTTCATTTGACAGATTAGGAAACTGAGGCAAATAGGGTTAAATAACTTGCCCAGGGTGACACAGTTAGTCAATGGGTGAGGCTAGATTTGAGCTCAGATTTGAATCTTCCTGATTCTAAGTCCAGTGCTCTGCCTACTAGGATACCTTTATGCCCCTGCTTAGTAACATCTCTTTCTAAAAGATAATGAAGTCTGACTAATTGAGACCAGCCAGTATTCATGGTGGGAAGTACACAGGTAGGGGCTTGTGAACTTTGGGCACTAGAAGCCCTCTTCCCATTTCCTCAGGGATACCCCCTAGACTCTGGTGAGATCAGCAACTAAGCTTTGGCCATTGGATCTACCAGTGTGAGTTGAGACAGGACCTCTTGAACATGGGTTAAAGAATAAGCTGTGTGGCTAAGTGGATAGAGAGCCAGGTCTGGAGACAGAAAGTTCTAGATTCAAATCTGGTCTCAGATTCTTCCTAGCTATGTGACCCTGAGCAAGTCATTTAACCCCGATTGCCTATCCCTTACTGCTCTCCCCTCTTGGAATGGACACTTAATATCAATTCTAAGAGGTAAGAGTTTTAAAAAAATGAATAAAAAATATTTATTAAGTGTCTATTATGTGTCAAGCAATGATGATACAAATGCAGAAGACCAGCCAGTGGCTTAAAGAGTTTACAAATAAAAAATCAAGCCATTCTCCAATTGATAAATGGGCAAGGGACATGGATAGGCAGTTCTCAGATAAAGAAATCAAAACTATTAACAAGCACATGAAGAAGTGTTCTACATCTCTTATAATCAGAGAGATGCAAATCAAAACAACTCTGAGGTATCACCTCACACCTAGCAGATTGGCTAACATGACAGCAAAGGAAAGTAGTGAATGCTGGAGGGGATGTGGCAAAGTAGGGACATTAATTCATTGCTGGTGGAGCTGTGAACTGATCCAACCATTCTGGAGGGCAATTTGGAACTATGCCCAAAGGGCGACAAAAGAATATCTACCCTTTGACCCAGCCATAGCACTGCCGGGTCTGTACCCCAAAGAGATAATGGAGAAAAAAGACTTGTACAAGAATATTCATAGCTGCGCTCTTTGTGGTGGCCCCAAACTGGAAAACGAGGGGATGCCCATCAATTGGGGAATGGCTGAACAAACTGTGGTATATGTTGGTGATGGAGTACTATTGTGCTCAAAGGAATAATAAAGTGGAGAAGTTCCATGGAGACTGGAACAACCTCCAGGAAGTGATGCAGAGCGAGAGGAGCAGAACCAGGAGAACATTGTACACAGAGACTAATACACTGTGGTATAATCGAACGTAATGGACTTCTCCATTAGGGGCGGTGTAATGTCCCTGAACAATCTGCAGGGATCCAGGAGAAAAAAACACCATTCATAAGCAAAGGATAAACTATGGGAGTGGAAACACCGAGAAAAAGCAACTGCCTGAATACAGAGGTTGAGGGGACATGACAGAGGACAGACTCTAAATGAACACTCTAATGCAAATATTATCGACATAGCAATGGGTTCAAATCAAGAAAACATGTAATGCCCAGTGGATTTACGCGTCGGCTATGGGGGGTGGGGGGGAGGAAAAGAAAATGAGCTATGTCTTTAATGAATAATGCTTGGAAATGATCAAATAAAATATATTTTAAAAAAAATAAAAAATAAAGAGCTCATCTATAGGAGAGTGGTGGCCAGGAAAGGGTGTTTGGTCAGGGACATCACAGAGAGGGTGAGTAGAATAGGGCAGTTAGTGACGTACCCTTTCCAGGGATAATGGTAGTGTGGAATACTCTAAGTTTTCTGAATGCATCAGAGAAGGAGTGTATAATTTATTTTTCTGAATCCCTGGGAAAGGAAAAGGTAGGATTTCTTTCCAAAACTGGCTTCCTTGTTGAATGTTCCTCTGTCAGGAAGCATCCCCTAGCAGAGACAGAACCCTAGGATGGGCGGCCCCCTGCCTCATTCAGTGTATTTCCCTTGTTTTCATTTTTTCCTCAATCTCCAACCTAATGACCTCTCTAGTTCAATTGAAGTTCAGCCCTTTATTGTTCTGGTCTGGCTGGGTCCACAGACTAACCCTTTGGAAGTGAGCTGGCAGAGGCAAAGCCCAGAACAGGTCCCAACTGTCTATAGCCCCAGCTTGGACAAAGGAGGGTAGATGCTGACCTGCCCTTCCTCTCCTCCCTATCAGAGGGCAGTGCCGGTAGGCAGCGTCTGAAGTTTCCTCAGTGGGGACAAAAATAAGAACCCTACTTGAGTCATCAAAAGCCCAGGAAAGGACTTTAAATCAGGAGACAATCAAGATTACTCATATTCTCGTTTTATTTTCAGTGCTGCTAGTACAGATTTCTGTCACTGGCTGGATGGAGCTGGGGTGAACCAGCATGCTCCTCTGTTAAGCAATCTGAGCCCTATGAGGTCAAGTCCTCTTCCTTCCCCACCAAAACTAGATCTGTCCAGTATGGGTCTTGGGGGGGAAGTAGATAAAGCAAGGGAAAAGATAAGAGTTGAAGCTCAATTTAGAATCTCTTCAGATGTGGTTTCTGCCTTTTGGGAGTTCCATATTGGGATGGCCGTGCCATACTGTGCCTACAAAATAGATTCCCTTTCTTTCCTCGAAAGGAAAAAAAAAATCACTGAATCTTTGGAGGCCTGATACCTGAACTAAAGATCAGAAGAGTTCTATTGGATCCCAGAGGACAGACTTGGGAGAAAGGGGCAGAGAAGATCTCAGAGGCCATGTGGCCCAATCTACAAAAATCCAGCCTAAAAAAATGGAAGAATTGCCAATGGATTTTACCTTACTACGGTAATACCTACTGGTTACATCAATAAAAGTGGCCACCCAATCTGGGGGCAATAACCTCAGTAATAGGAAATCCACCCTCCCACACACACACACACACACTCCCCCACCCCAGAGGCAGCTCATTCTTCTCTTGGCACTACTCTCATTGTTAAGGTTTTCCAGACATCCAGCCCAAATTGTTTTATTTGTAACTTCCCCTCATTGTTCCTAGGTCTACCCTCTGAGACCAAACAGAATGTAGAATCCTTCCTTCCCATAAGTCCTCCAAATACTTTCAGTAAGTCTTCCTAGAGCCTTTTCTTCTCCAAGGTCAACATCCCGGTCAACTTCAACCAGTCCTTATGCGGCATGGTCTGATGTCCTTCAAGCCCACACCACATGAGGATTGGTTGAAGTCTTCCTCAGGATGCCTTCCAAAATCCTTTTGAATGTTCCTAGAACTGAATATATTATTCTAAATGTGATCTGGCCAGCACAAAGGACAGCAGGATTATCACCTCCCTGTTCCTGGATACTGTCACTCTCAATGCTCTCAGGAGAGCTTTTGGCTTCCAAATCCCATTGCTGACTCATGTGGAGTTGGCCGTCCACTGACACCTCCTAATTTGTTTTTGTTGTTGTTTAAACCTTTCCCTTCTTAGTATCAATTCTAAGACAGAAGAGCAGCAGGGGCTAGGATATAAGAGTTAAGTGACTTGCCCAGCTTTACACAGCTAGGAAATGTCCAAGATCATATTTGAACCCAGGACTTCCCAACTCCAGGCCTGGCATTCTATTCGGGGGCCCCAACCCCTAGTTTTTTTCAGACAAAGTGCTGTCTAACTATGGCCTCCCCATCTTGTACTCATGGGGTTGATACTTTTAAGGACTTCTAAAGAAAGTGAGAGCAGCATCTTTTCCCCATCCAGGTCCTTCTTTCCTAGCTACATCCAGACAACAAGATGTGGCAGAGACAGGAGATTTGCTGAGATGATGGAGTGTCAGGCCAGTTCCATCTCTCATCCCATTCCCTACCTCTGTCTTTAGTGGAAAAAACCCTAAATCCAAACCACAACCTCAAATGTTGAAAGAGCCTCCAGATCCAACCTTCTATTTCTCATAAGAAGGAAAAGAAAAGGAAAAAGATTTGTTTCGATCCAGACACAGATAATTCTCACTAAACCTTGGTGTTCAGAGAATGGCTATTAAGAAAAATAAATAAAATCATAGCATTAGGCAGAGTGATTGAGGTTATCTCCTTACCCCACAGAGTAATCACCACAACTTCCCCATCAAGTCCAAAAATGTGAAGACTCTTTTAAAGGTGTCTAGACAGAATGAGGAAGTTGGTGGACACACACACATGAACATGGGCAAGAGTATAAGTGGGTTTTTACCAGGGAAGCAGGAAAGGATGCACAAAATTGTGTTACCACCACCAAGTGGAAAAGGACTTCTAAAGTCATGGTGAGACAGCATGGTGCAATGAAAGGAATGATGAAACTGGGGCACAGGAATTGGGTTCAAATCCCACCTCTGTCACTAGTAACATTTGTGTGACTTTAGGTATGTCCCTTAATTTCTCTGTGTCTCAATTTCCTCCTCTGAAAAATAAAAGGGTTGGACTAGATAACTTCAAAGGTCCCCTTTAATTCTTTAACAATGATCTCTTTATAATAATAATTATAATAATAATAGATAGCAGCTAGCATTTATATAACTGTAAGCTTTGCAAAATCATTTTACAAAATATTACTTCCTTTGATCCTCATCATAACCCTGGGAGAAAGATGCTATAATTACCCCCATTTTACAGATGAGGAAACTAAGGCAGGCAGTAGTTAAGTGACTTGCCAGGGTTGCACAGCTAGTAAGTGTGAGAGGCAAGATTTGAACTCAGTTCTTCTTGAGACCAGGATCATCTGCTCTAGCTGTACCCAGCTCACCTATTCCAACCCATAATTGAACAGGTATTCTCTCTACATATTTCCTACAAAGTAGACTTACCCTTCTCAAAATTACAGTTATCTAGAACAGAATGGTACCTCAGAGGCCACCGAGTCTACTTCCTTCATTTTAAAGATAAGGCAACTGAAGCCCAGGGAGTTTGACTTGTCACAGAAGTACAGAATCTCAAGAGCAGGAAGGAGCCTCAGAAGCCACCTAGTCTGACCCATATCCAAGTAGGAATAATTATATTAGTACAAACTTGTCAAACCAGCACCCTCCAATGAAAGAGAACATACTTCCTACCCAGAGGCCCATTCCACTTCTGGATATCTCTAATTGCCAGACAGGTTTGGTGGCTGGTTTTCTTTTCCCTGATATGAAGGCTAAATTGATCTCTCTAGAGGTTCTAGAGGTTCTCTGCCCCTTGCTCCAATGTCTGTCCTCTAGGGTCAAACAGAACACAGACCTACATATTCTTGAAGCTGGCCATTAACCAGAGGAATGACTAAGAAGTGAGCCTCCTTCCTCTCACCTCCACCTATGGGTTTGGAAAGAGGCATATACCATCAGATGTGACCTACATGCTCTGCCATATTCCGTTGTTACACAAGGGGGAAGAATCATCAGAAAGGAACTGCTGTGGTGGGTGAAAGATGAAATGACTGAGGGAAATAACGGTTTGAGTTTCTGAGCCTTTAGACTTATTAAGTAATGCATGGCAATTACCCAACAAATCGGGACGAGGACCCTGCCTCAGCATAACACTGGACCCCAAATACAGGGGGAAGACAGGCTTTCAGACATTAAAACGATTCATCCAATAAGACTAATTAGTTAAAAGAAGTCAGCTCTACCTAGAATGTTCTCCTTCATGGCTGACTTAGAATTCTTAGCTTCTTTCAAGGCTAAGCTCATGTATGACCGCCTAGCCTGATTTCCCCAGTTCTTAGGACTCCTGACTGCCCTACTACCCTAACTTTTGTTCTTCAGCCAAGTTCAGCTCTTCCTGACCCCATATTAGGTTTTCTTGGCAAAGATATTTGAATGTGGTTAGCCATCTCTTTCTCCAATGGATTAAGGCAAACAGAGGCTATGTGACTTGCCCAGGGTCACACAGGTAGTGAGTATCTGAGGTCAAATTTGAAATTCAGATCTTCCTGACCCTAGACACAGCACTCTATCCATTGGGTCACCTGGCATCCCCATTTGCTGTTTCTTTATTTCTCATATTTTCTACTTACTTCTCCGGGCACGTGCTGTAGAGTCCCTAAAGAAAAAGCTCCCAGAGATCAGGGGCTATTTGTCTGCTATGGAAGCACATTTGCTGACCTGTTAATAAATGCCATAGAATTGAAGGAAGTCAAGCTGCCTCGAAGTTTCCAAGGCTATGGGGTATCAAACAAAACCCCCAAAGCATGGCATAGACCAAAGTAGCTCTTGACAGGCTGGGGATAAATGTCGAGGGGAGAGGGAGAGCACTCCTGAGCTGCCTTGCCCACTCCCAGCCCACCCTTGGCCTGAAAACACAATGGCAGCAGAACTGGGGGATTGGGGATTGACTGTCCCAGTTCTGCTCTGCTGGGGAAGGCTGCCAAACAAACCTCCTGTGCTATACAGGAAGGACTGGCTTTAGAGTCCTGGGTCCTAAATTCAAATCCCTCCTTGACTACTGGCTACCAGTATGACCTGTTACAAGGGAATCACTTTAAAAGACTGACATATATTAATTTAAGGTCGCCAAGGAATCAGCTATGTAATTCCTGAATGAAAAACTCAAGTCAGCCGTCAGCCTTTTTTGGAGTTTAATTACAAACAGGAGGAAGAAAGGAATTAGAGATAGAGAGAGAGAAAAAGGGAGAGAAGGGAATAGGGCTTAAATATCCCTTCTGTTTAGGCTGGGCCAAAAGGCCCAAGCCCTTAGATAGCTGGGGCAAAGAAAAGAGATCAGTCCCTATTGCTCACATGACCAAAATGGAGAAACAGTCTCAGAGGCCCCCACCTTCAGCTTCCTTCAGAGCAAGCTTCCTCAGAGCCCAGGAACCACACCGACCAAAAACTCAACCCCCTCAGTCTCCAGACCCTCCTATCTTTAAGGAAACCATCCAAGTTGCCTCCCCTCAGTCCTCACATCTACCAATCACTCTTCATCAATTTCCCTGTCAATGGAGGCTCTAGCTTAACCCAGGACCGCCCAGAGGTTTCTGGCTTTTGCACATGTCTGTTGAAGGTCATATTTTCAAATGATTAAATCTTTACTCCTTTGCTACAGCCCTTTCTAAATCCTGTTAACTTGAGTATGGTAGAGATTGGAATAATTAAATTTTGATCTAGGCTGCAGCCCTTACTCAATCCTATTAGGACTGAGTAGGGTGGAGATTGATTCCAAGTATCTCCATTGTATCAATTCTAAAATCAATCATGACTCAAAGAAATTCCTGTTCTATGCTTAAGCATAGGTCAAAGTCCTTTCCATTGTTCAGCAAGGGGTTTCTGTCCTAAAGTAATCTTAAGAAGGGAAGAGAAAGAACCTCCCATGCCAATGGGGTTCCCATTCCAATAGACTATCAGTAAGAAATTTTCCAAGTATGAAATATCCCAATGGTGAAATTTCCAACATTTATAAGTCTAAGGAATTTTGAGGTTTACAGACCATGGGCCAATTTCTAGACCTTTGAAATGAAGGGATTGGACTAGATCATATCTCAGGTTCTATGACCTGAAATTCCCTCCATTAGAGGGAGTCCAGGGTCCTAAATTCAAATCCCTCCTTGACTACTGGCTACCAGTATGACCATGGGCCAATTTCTAGACCTTCAAAATGAAGGGATTGGACTAGATCATCTCTCAGGTTCTATGACCTGAAATTCCCTCCATTAGAGGGAGTCCAGGGTCCTAAATTCAAATCCCTCCTTGACTACTGGCTACCAGTATGACCATGGGCCAATTTCTAGACCTTCAAAATGAAGGGATTGGACTAGATCATCTCTCAGGTTCTATGACCTGAAATTCCCTCCATTAGAGGGAGTCCAGGGTCCTAAATTCAAATCCCTCCTTGACTACTGGCTACCAGTATGACCATGGGCCAATTTCTAGACCTTCGAAATGAAGGGATTGGACTAGATCATCTCTCAGGTTCTATGACCTGAAATTCCCTCCATTAGAGGGAGTCCAGGGTCCTAAATTCAAATCCCTCCTTGACTACTGGCTACCAGTATGACCATGGGCCAATTTCTAGACCTTCAAAATGAAGGGATTGGACTAGATCATCTCTCAGGTACTCCCACACAGTAACTCTGCCTTGAAAGAGATGGGACTAAAGTCCAGGTCCTCTGGGTCCAACCCTTCTAAGCATCTGGACTTTGTGGGCAAGTCCCTTCCCCTCCTTGAGACATTTTCTCGTCTATAAAATGGAGATAACACACTAGCTATCCCCAGAGGTCAGCTGTGAAGAAAGTGCAGATCTTTCACATGTATACTCTCACTTTGGCTCACATGGTACAAGTCCTCATTACGTCTTGCCTAGACTATCAGTTAGCCAGTAAGCATTTATTAAGCACCTTCTCCTAGGAGTCAGGTTCCACCCTTGGCACTAATGAAACAACCCTTGCCCTCAGGAAGCCTCGAATCTAAAGAAGGAGGCAAGTACACCTAACTCTAAGTTTATACAGAATAAGTACAAAGAGAGGAAATACAAATGAATATACAGTCAATAAATACAAAGATTATAAAGTAAAATACAAAGTAATTAGAAAATACAAAGTAATTAGAGAGGGAAGGCTGTTGCAGGGCATGGCAGGCAAAGATTAGAAGGGGATAAATAAGCCACCATATCTCACAGGAAATGGAGGATTTCCACAAAGGAGAAGTGAACATTTTCTAGATGTGTGTCAAGGCCACCTCAAAAGTGGAAGAGATGTGGACAGCTAGGTAGCACAGTGGATAGAGAGCCAAGCCTGGAGACAGGAAGAGCTGAGTTCAAATTTGGCTCCAGATACTTCCTAGCTGTAGGACCCTACCCAAGTCACTTAACCCCCACTGCCTAACCCTTACTGCTCTTCTGCCTTAGAACTAATTTACAATAAGGGTTTCAAATGAAAATAAATCAATAAGAAGAAAAATCAATTTGGCAACATGGGTCCTGGCCTGGGGTCCATAGACACCAAAGGGTCTAAGGATAGATTTCAGGAGGTCTCTGAACTTTTTCAAAAACATATTTTAATGCCATATTTTGGAATAACTGGTTTCTTTTGTAATTCTATATATTTAAAAACACGGGCAGCTAGGTGGATAGAGTGGATAGAGCCCCAGTCCTGAAGTCAGGAAGACATCCTCCTGAGTTCAAATTTGGCCTCAGACTCTACCTGTATAACCCTGGGCAAGCTTGAAACAAGATGGTGGCTGTATGAGTAGGGAAAGGGTGAGATTGAGCAATGGCATGTGAAATGCAAAAACAGGGGAGTTGATTGAATATATGGGCTGAGGGAGAGGCGATCTAAAGAAAATACTGATATTATGCACCTAGAAAAAATGGAAACAGAGTGATCCCTTTACCAGAAATAAGGAAATTTGCAATCTGGATGACGGCAGTCATTCTGAACTTCTGAACTGGTCTCCCCTCTCCAATCCATCCTTCATAATCTTTCTAGAGGACAGATCTGACCATGCCACTCCCCTGCTCAAGCATCCTCAATGGCTACTGATTATCTCTGGGATAAAATAGAAAATACTCAACTTGGAATTTCAAGACCTTCTTTGTCTGACCACAGCCTACCATATTTCACATTACTTCCCTTCAGAGCAACTGGCTTTCAACATTTCCTTCATCTCAACATTCTAGCTCCTTCCTCTCTTTCTGCTTTGTACAGGCTGTCACCTCAAGCTTCCTCTGGGACCTTCACTTCTTCACCTTATAAGGACACTCCCTAGTACACACTAGCGGGAGGAAACACTGGGCTCTATGCTTGAGGACCTCAGGGACCCCTTCCAAACACTAAGATCCTCAGTCTGGCCAGAGCCATATTCTTTGGAGCAGTTAGAGCATTCCTACCCTCCTCTTCGAGGATCAGCCCAATTTCCAGAGAATTAAAGGGAATTCATTCGAGGTCAAAGGAGACCTTGAAAAGATAAAAATTCTACTTGCATTTGAGGTTTAGGAGCCCCAAAGTTCAAGGCTATAAACCCACCCTAAAGGTACCAGAATGAGTCATAGTTTCTGCTAACTTAACAAAAGCAGAATGTGATCTGAGACCTAGGAAGCTCTATTTGGACATAGTACTTGAACCATGCCTTCTTCCTGGAGGATCTCAGCCCCTGGAGGGTCAATGACTCATGAGTGTCTAATCAGTATGTGGAAAGAGTAAGAAAGGATGAAAACTCTTGGAAGAAGTCCCAAAAGAGCACTGGCTTCTGTAGGTCAAAAAGTCCTGGGTTCAAATCTAAATGCTTTTTAGCTGTGTGATCCTGAACAAGTCACTCAGCTCCTTCCAGCCTCAGTTTGCTCATCCATAAAAACAAGGGGATAATGGATTTTGTTCTTGTCTTCTCAGTGGTTGGGAAGAAGGAAGGGGGAAGAAGGGAATATGGAACTGAAAATAAAATAAAACTGAATTTTAAAATAAACATGATGATAAATAAATTAGATGGCAACTGGGCTCTCTTCCAGACCTGTATCTATGAAGCCTATGAAGTCAAAAGTCCCTCCTAGATCTATGATCTCATTCCACTCCTGTACTACAAAATTAATTCATCCTCAGCCTTTCCTATATAATTGAAAGGACCATTCCACCAATGGGTGCCTGGACCCTAAGGTTTCTTGAGGACAGGGACCCTCTCCTACCTCTCACCACTTTCTCAGTTCCCTCCCTCCCAATCAGACACTAATTTATGGTTCTCAGTGAGAACAGAAGCCACTCAGCTAAAGGACTAAAAGGGAGCTGGGGAAGGGAAATTCCCTAAAACATTGGGGGTCTTTTTTTTTTTCACTTCCAGTTTAACGGTTTTGAATGTCAAAATCTTAATGTGAAAAAAATTTGGCTCAAAACTAGAATAGAAAAAGGGAGATTTTAAAGAAGTTGTTCAAATCATCAAGTTTACTCCCTTTTGGACTATCCTGTATCCTGGCTGTGGGTCTCAACTGTAAAACTGGGGGAAATGTAAAACCATAAAAACATCAAACGGTGGCTGGGAGGAACCAACTAGTAACTGTAAACCAATGAGCAGAATGCTGGGCACACACATAGCAGGTACTAATATAAATGTTTATTCCTCCTCTCTCTCATCCACACAGCATCCTAGGGCATCCCTGGCTGGGTAGATCCACCCAGAAGTCTGCATTCCTGGTGTAGCTGGTTGGAATGCAAAGTTCTATATGCTGATTTACTGAGGCTGGGCATTGGCTTTTATCTCACAAACAGAACATTTACAGGGAAACCACGTTACTGTTCCAAGACAAATATAGGAAGGCAGCTAGATAGCCGAGTAGATTGAAAGCCAGGCTAGGAGACTGGAGGTCCTGGGTTCAAATTCTTAGCTGTGTGACCCTGGACAAGTCACTTAAGCCCCATCTCCTAGCCCTTACCACTCTTCTGTGTTGGAACCAATACACATTATTGATTCTAAGATGGAAGGTGAGGGTTTAAAAAAAAAGTCAAATATGGGCATTACCTCTTCCAAATATGGGAGCCCCCTTGCCCCCCTCTATAACACGAAAATGTATACACTGAATAGCAATTCTGCTCAGCTGGGATACAAAGTGGTTTCTCATACCAGGTGAGAGACACCAGGGAGGGTCAAAGGCTCCTAATTTCTAACATGGAACCAGCAGGGAGTGTTGGAATTGTAATCAAGGGGCACCTGGGTACAAAAGCTGGCTGACTTTGCCTCTATATCCTGGAGCAAGTTGAAATCTCTCTGAATCCAAGTTTCCTTCCCTGCAAAATGAGAAGGTCTCATGATGATCTCTTAGGTGGCTTTCACCTCTGCTAGACAGCCAATGACTGTCAGGTTGGGAAACCAGAGGGAGCTTTGTCCCAGGACAGGGACAAATTCTGTACAGCATTCATAACCTGTGCCTGCAATCATTTTATTTCTTATAAAAATCTCAACTCTGGATGCTCTGCCCATAGAGGATCACAGTAGTCAAGCCAAAAGGTATTAATTTCCAATTTGCAGAAGATGCTTAGCATTTACTTAGTTCTTCCTGAAATGAGTCATCCTCACACCTCAACCAGTATCTTTCCGGCAAATCTACCTCTTCCTGCCTCACCCTTCCAGAGAAAACTTTATCTTGAGAGAAAGATCATCATATATAATTCAAAGAGCTGAAAGGGGACTTCAAAGTTTCCCAGTTCCAAGCCCATCTTTTTCTAGATGAAAAAAAAAATCGATCTAGAGGAGGAAAAGGAATTGCTTTGTCTTTAGCTGGGTTCCCCCCACCCTTTGAATCCCCAATCTGTGATTTCATTGAATGAAGGGACAGTCCTGCTGTGGAATGACTCCACAGATGCAGACGGTCCAAGATTTGTAATATACCACCCAAGAGTTGCCTCCCGCTCAGAAAAGTTATTATTCATCTTTATTATTAATTAGCTTAGAGTCTCAGAGGCAAAACTTGAACCCAAGGCTGCCTCTCACAAGTAGCAGAGCCTGCCTAACCCAGCCTCCGGATTCGCAATGCAGTTGTTTCCAGTACAGTCTTGAGAAATGCTAAGGGCATTGGCTCACCAAATCAGACAGTTTTTAGAGTTGCTGCTTGAGTTTTTTGAGGGGTGGGGTGGGGCTGGACTATAGAAAAGGGAGAACAAAGGAAGAAAAAGAGGACATTTTAAATAATTAATTTTACTTAAAGCATATGTTGTGCTCTTCTCTATCGTCTAGTTTTCGGGCTCAGGCTAATACAATTTCCTCTAAATGTTAAGTCTCAGAAGAGTCTGGCCAGACAGGGACTCAACGGCCTGCCCCCAAATAACATCCGGCATCACTGAAGACATTTAGAGGGGCTTCCTCGTGGACTCAAAGCAGCGGGGGCCGTGTACCTAACAAATCGAAGATGAATACGCACTCGGCTCACGCTTCCGCTCCCCAAGGGTGCCCAAGGTCCAGCGGCCAGACCCGCAGCAGCTGCTAGTCGTACCGGAGGGGTTCAGAGGCCCCAATCCAGTTTCCCCGGGAGATGCGCTGGCCAGGGACCTAGGACCACCCTGCGCAGCAGCCCCCAGATTCATGTCTGGGAGAACCACTCAGGGAGTCTACACGCTTCGCCAGAAGCAGGGCACGGAAAAGGGAGGCGGGCACCTGTGCCCGGTCCTGTCTGCCGCCTTCCCAGTGCTAAGCCAAGTTCCCTTGCGCTCTGGCCCAGCAGGAGCTGAGTCGGGTAAATGGGGGGGGCAGGTGCGGCGAGACCCCAGTCGCCCACTCGACTCGCCGCTAACCCACTGGTGCGCAGACTTGGTCAACACCAGCCCGGCACCCCGATCCAGGACCAGCTACCCACCCAGTCACCCGTTCCCCCGGCAGCTCCCGACCTTACGTGAGAGGGAAGAGAGGCGGCTACGTCAGGAGTCCCGGAGAACAGACCAGCGGACCAACGTGCCCCGGAACGAGTGAGCTCCGAGGGGTGGAATCTATTCCTAGGCGCCTTCGGGATGGGGGCAACCACAGCTCCAGCCCCGCCCCGCCCCGCCCCGCCCCACCAGGCTCCGCCCCGAGCCCGCACCCCTCCCTCTCCCGTCAAGCTCCTCCTGGCCCGACTCCCCAGGTTTCCCCAAGCGCTTTGGTGACAAAATTCCTCCAGCCCCCCACAACCCCGTCTGTCGGCGCCCGGTGTCAGGGCAGGGAATGCTGCGGGCACCTAGGCGTAGCCGGGCGAGCATTCGAAATCTAGCCAAGGCTGGAGCAGCTGGGCTGTGGGGGCAGGGCTGCTGCGGCAGGTTTTAGCAGGTCCGGGCGAACTTGGCCCTGCTTCGGCTGTGGGCCCCAGCGGGGCGGGGGCGGGGGCGGAGGGCGAGCTCCAGGGGCTGGGCCTTCCCCCCCCCATCCCACCCGAAGGCGGGCTGGCCTGGGGAATACCAACGCCGATATTTCGGGGCTCTCATTTCATGTGTAGGCCCCTGCCCGGACAGACCAAGGGATTTAGTAGCTCCGTAATCCACGGCGATCCCAATCTCCCTACACGCCGTGGTCAGCCCTCGGGGCACCAGAAAACAGAGCTGGCGGCTGGCGCGCCCCGCCCCCCCTCCCCATTCCATGCTTCAGCCGGCTCTCCCGAGCTTCTACAAACAGACCTGGAGACGCCTCCGCAGTCCTGGGGCTTTCGAGGCGGACTCGGGGAGATCGTTTGGTCTGTCTCCTCCCAACGAGGACACCCCTTTCCCGATCCGCATGGAGCACCAGTTTGGCCATTTATAGTCCTCCATGGGAGCGGGGGAGCTGCGTGTGGCCCCTGGCCAACTCTGGGCGAGTTTCAAACCAGCTGACTAGAGTATCATCTCCGAACCTCCTCGCCGCGTCCCCTGCTTCGGCTCGGCCGAGCCCTACCGCAGCTTCCGGCAGGCTACAGGGGTTCAAGGCTGGGGGGGGGGGGGGGGCTGTTTACTAAGGAGCCACGCGTGGCTGTCCTAGTGTCCGATGGGGTGAGTTTAGGTTCCCCAGTTTCTGGGGGTCAGACGGGGAAAGGCGGTGGGGAAGGGGGAGTGTGGTGAGGCTCGGCCGGAAGAGGAGGGTTTTTGCTTTAGCACTAGAGACGGCCCCCTCTTTCAGGAAAGAAACTTTTTCCGCTCATAATTTCGGACTCCGAATTTCCATTGTGAGGGGATCTCCGCGAGGAAGGCCGGAGTCTCCCGGCCCCCCCCCCCCCACCGGAGACTGGGGGCGCTGCGGGGCTTGCCTCAGATTGAAGGCCCTCCACTGAACGGCCTATAGAAGCGGAACCCCCAGACTCAGTAATCTCCACCAGGCAGGCATCAATCGCATCGCTCCACATGGTCACGAGAGAAGTCTTGCCCTTTTCCGGGCGGTATTTAGATTCGTTAGACCTGTCTAATCGGTCCGCGGGGTCCCCTTCCTGCGATTCACACCCAGAAGCACCCAGGGGAGGACTAGTCAATATGCAAACCCTGATCCACTCCTGGGGCTACTCTATCAGCCCTGGGGCTATTTCTTGGCCCTAAACCTCTCTTCTTCACTTTCATACCTCTGGTCCAGGGAGTTTTGAGGGGGCAGCTGGGTGGCTCAGTGGATTGAGTCAAGTCCAGAGATGGGAGGTCCTGGGTTCACAACAGGCCCCAGACACTTCCCAGCTGTGTGACCCTGGGCAAGTCACTTCACACTCTTCTGCCTCAACATATATACATAGTAGTGATTCTAAGAGGAAGGTTAAGGGAGTTCTGAGCCTTCCATTCTCTGGGTGAGACTGCCACAAACTTTTTCCCCACAGCCTATCATGGCTGCCCTTTTATCACTCATTATATACGCTGGGCCTCTCTATTCCTTGCTTTCATTGCTCTGGGTATCCCCAGTATCCCCTCCAGAGGCCCAGATCCCATAACCTAATTTTCATTAAAATCTTCCTATGAATTGCTGTAGCCAAACAGCAATCTAAATCACTAGCCTCTAGAGCTGGACTGGAGGACTGCAGTGGGGCACATACAGCCACTTGGCCACCGGCTAGCCAGGCTGAGGGTTAGCCAACAGGCTCGCCAGCCACGGGGGAGTCTGCCTCACTTGGTCCCTGCATGCTCAGGAAAGCCGGCCCCACGGATGGCATTTGGGCCCTTTGAAGTGCCAAGGGCAGCCCCTCATGGGCCACCCAGTGAGATGGGCCCAGAGCCCTGGCTCCCTACACGAAGGGGGCAGGGGCGAGGCTGGATCCTCCTGGGAAGACGCCGCCCAGGCCTCCATGGAGGCCCTTTTGTGCAGCCTTAACCAAGTGTGTGTGTGTGAGCACTATAACACATACCAGCAAATGGTCCTGACCCCAAATAATGCAGAATAGGGTCTGCTGGACTCATCGGCAATGTTGACCAACCTCTGCTTTAAAAAAGCAAGGCTAATGCTCATCAGCATCCATTTAGAGAGCAAGAAAAAAGTTTTGGATGTGGCATAAAAAGATGAGATAAAAACAGAGTTACTTTTAAATATGTGATTTTAAACATCTGGAAGATTTCATTCCAAATTCAGAATCTGATCATTACAAAAACCTATCAGGAAAACAAATTTTAGTCTTAACATAAAATTCATGTCACTTATCACAAAGTTAAGACAAAGTGTATAAAGCAGGAAAATCAGAAATCGTATTTACAAAGGCATATGCCGTGCAAGTCATTGCCAAGACTACTCCTGTTAGTAGGAACACGGCAGGTGCTTTAATATACCACATTTCAAAATGACTGCTATGTTAAAAGATTTTTTTAATCTAAAATAAATTCAAGGATGGATTGTCTGTCTTCAAGGAGAAAAAGACCATTTTTAGTTGCCGGTCACTGACATCAACCACGACAGGTCTTGGGTGTCTCCAGTAGGTATAAAATGGATGGACAGGGTGCTCTCGGATGGATTCCCTGGCTACCAAGGCTACTTGCAAGTAGTTCAGTTCCTCCAAAGACGACTTACAATGGCAGGAAAGGATAACCCAAGGACCAAAGGAAGCTGGTAGGCTGCTCAAGCCTAGCATCTCCCCTATCCTGACTGCTGCTGCTCCATGGGCAGGGACGGTGGTGGAAAGCCACCCTCCCTGCCATCCGCTGCCCCCACACAGTCAGCTTCTGTAACTATTACAAGGACAAAATGCTTTCAACAAGGCAGAACTATCGGCCCCTCAGCTGGAGAACAATTTCCCATCTGACATGAGGAAGAGGAAAGGAAAGAGGCCTGGCCTTCCCTTCCTCCCTCCCTTCCCCTCCTCTGTCATACAGAGAACACAAACAACCCAAACCAACTGCTAAGATAAAGTGTCTGGTGGACCCCAGAGCTGGGCCGCTCTGTCCGCTGCCCGGAGACGTGCCGGAACAGCCCGTATTTACACTCTCCAGAAGAGCCTGGGCGCTCAGGTGTGCCGAGGACAGTGGCCCGTGGGGGGAGAGAAGTCCAGGAGCCGGGGCTGGTCCTCAAAGTTCTCAGAATCCGTGGACTCCTCGTCTTCCTCGATCACGGCACACTCATTGTGTGTTTCCTTGGAACAGAACGACACCATTGAGTAGGACGCCTTCCCGATTCATGGCAGCAGACTTTTATTTATCCAACATAAGACCCTACTGGGCGGCCCTAACAATCCCGACATGGCCCCATGGGCAGTGCCTTCTGATCCTCACAGGCTCTGGGAGAAAGGGAACAATTTGGTCCTAAGAGAGCGTGTCAGAGAGCAGGGAGAGCAAGCCATCATCACTCCAAGGCTTCCCCAACCATGGGGCCAGCACAGGCTTTCCAGGACGGCAGATGATCTGGACCGCGGGCAGGGGGGTGCCAGCTCTAGCGGGAGAACTTCAGAGGGTAAGAGAGCTAAGTCACTCCATTAGCTTTGGTCTCTTCACCTTTAAAAGGAGGGTTTGGATTAGATTGGTCTCCATTTAGTATCCCTTGGTTTGGAGGTGGTAGAAAGTAAAGCTTTCGGCAGGGCGGCCTCTGCTGGTAACTTTGGGAACGACACTCAGGCCTATCACATAATAAAGATGGCGGCCGGGCCCTGCCTCCCTCCCAGCCTCCTAAGGGTTCCCAAAGATGGGGTGGAGGAGAAAGCCATGAACTTCTGGGCCTCACAGGACTTCCAGGGACTACCCTGGCCTGAGGAGCAGGGGATGAAGAGGCCCAGAGCCACCCTTCCCAATGGTCGGTTGCCAGCATCAGATTGTTTTTGTTTTGTTTCTAACCAGGGGAATATGGCTGAGAAAGACAAATGGCTCAAGTGCTTGGCGTGCTTACCCTTGGGGTGGTGGAGACCTTGAATGTGGGACACACCATATGAAACCTGGGAATGGCCACGTTGAATATTCTGTCCTTGTAGTAAAGGAGGTGGAAGGTATAATGTCCTTCCATGTACCCTGACGTGGTAGAGAATGTGGTACAGCTGGTATACTCATATACCCGGCCTGGGCTGAGGATGGGAAATTCTCCTGCCAAGAAACAGAGGGTCCATGAATAAAACCAGAAACACTTTTCATCCTTTTGGACAGAAGGCAAAGGAGAGGGCCCAGACCTGTAATTTCACTGGTCAATCCAGGGAGCTCCTGGGAGAGAAACTCCACAGACCCCCTCCAAAGTAGGCTGGCCTCTGTCCTGTGGCAGCCTTAGAGCTAAGTGCCAGAGGCCCAGAACTAGAACCCGGGTTGTCTTGCTGGCTCCTAGGCCACCTCCCTATCCCTTATTCCAGGCAGCCATTATGAAAAAGATGAAAAAATTTTAAGTCACTAGTAATTTACACAGAGCTCCAGCTTTGACAAAGGGAGTTAACAATACAGCCCAAGGTACAAAGGTGATTAGGGATGAGATTCCCTTCAATGTTCCACAGGTGTGAATGTCCTTGAAGTCTAAGGAAAAAATAGCAGACCTTAACTATTCCAGTCCTGTTAATTAATGAGAGCCCTAGCTTTATCCTACTTTGTGCAATACACTAAAATAGGTAAGTATATTGCTTTAACAGGTGATTCAGAACCCTTGGCAATAAAAGGATACCAGTATAATGAAGTAAATCCTCATCCTGAAAACTAAACCCATAAAAAAAAAGCAACTGATGGTAAGTAAGCCGGGCTGGAGAGACTTGAAGGTGGCAAATAAAATCCAGCTACTGGTTCATTTGGATTCTTCACCAAAGTTATCAGAACAGATTCACAGAAAATGAATTTTTTACCTGTTCCCCCGCCCCATGCTGTATGTCACAGCCCAAAGAAGCCAAGAGAAACAGGAATCACAGATAAGCCACAACTAAGTCACTCCACCTGGAAAAGGGGATGATTCTCAGGACTGAAATTATTAGGAAACTCATCCATTACCTTTCCGAGGATCACAACTGTGCCAAAAAAACCCCAAAAAAACCCTAGCAGGGGCCCCTGAACCCCAGCTCTGTACGTACCCACAACACCAGGCCCCTGGACTTCTTCGATTTCACCCTTGGCATTGGTGATTCTCCAGTATCTGCTGTCTAACTGACAAGTCTTCTCTGGGAGGGCATCCTTAGACATCTCAATCCTAGAAAAAGTGGGGGAAGTGGGCATTTAATTTTTCTTTAAAAGGAACTGGATTCAGACCTGTAATAGTCAGGGTATTTGGAGAATATTCTTAACCCAACTCATCTGCTCCTGCCACTTCTGACAAGATGAAGGGGATCTCTCTGAGGCCCGTATGGAGGACATGTCAGAGTCACCAGATTGGCAGTAGGGATGGGTCTGACATGGCTATTAGAAACAACTCTTTATTTTTTACTTCTTTAAAACCCTTCCTTGTACCTGAGAACCGATCCTGCAGATTAGTTCCAAGGCAGAGGAGCAATAAGGGCTCGGCAACTGAGATGAAGTGACTTACCCCATAGTCACATAGCCAGGAAGTGTGTCAGGTCACATTTGAACCAGAGACCTTACTTCTCTAGGCCTGGCTCTCTATCAGTGCCTGAAACAGCGCCTTTTAAAAAGGAAGCATTTCCAACTGGCCTACACGGGTAGTGAGCGCACCAGACTCTTCCCAGTTGGGACTGACTTGCCTGTCATGCCCCACTACAATGGAGTTGCTCGGGCCCTGAGAGAAGGGATACATACCCAGGGTCTTGGGGGTGGGACTCATTCTAAGGCCTGACACCCCTCACTGCCCCTTAGGCTCTTCGTTTAGTTACCACAACAACAATGATGATAATTAGATAAGAGCAGCACACAGGGCAGAGGAGGAGCCCTGGGTTTTGGGGATCCCACCATTCATGCTGGCTGTGTGACCCCAGGAAAATCACTCAGCCTCAGTGGGCTCCAAGGCCCATCAGCCAGAGCTAAGCTGAGCTGGAAGAGGAAGGGCCTCACCTAGAACTGCCTCCCAATCCCCCCACAACCCCCCTTGAAAAATGGTCACCAAAAGTCATTGCACAAAAACAGATCTAGAATGTAAACTTTGAACTGGAACCAAGACATGGGCAATCAGAGATAGGTGAAGGTAAAGCCCTTTGCAGACACCCTACAACAGATTTTTTTGGGTACCTTCCTGACCATAGATAGAAAATTTCACTCAACCAACATTTTTTAAACTGCTGCTACATAAAATGCAGTATTAGTATCCATCTCCTAAGGGGCATATCCAATCATCTATAAGAGTGTGCATGTCCAGAGATCTCTTTTATACAATATACTTAAGCCTCTACCACTATCTAACACACTCAGGAAAAGTACATCTGACACCTCTGAAAAGATTCATGGACTGATTGTGTGATTCTAAAACATTCTTTAAAAAAATTAAGAATCCCAAACGAGCACAAAACAGAAAAATCTTAACCGATAAATGGGAACCCGCTAACTAATACGGATTAGAAGAGCTGTGTGAGAGCTGGAGGCACTACAAACACCATTTCCAGGAACAGGTCCCTGAAAATGCTAAGAGAGATGGCATGACAGCACCATCTCGGGACAGAAGAGAGAATCTGGATCACAAAATGTCAGATAATGATTAAAAAGTGTTTCTACATGTTATTACCCCCCCCCCCAAGAGTTCATTATACAATGTTTAAAAGTGGTCATATAAAGTGAACCCACTTGAACTGGCCCTCGTGCTCACCTGATTCGGTAAGTAAAGAAGTAGTGAGGTGGATGGACAGAACTGAGCTCTGGCAGGAAGGATGTAGACACGGACACTGTGATGTCTCCAGTGGTCGCCACACACCCCTTATCGTGAACATATCTGCAACCAAGAAAGGAAAGGCTTCTTTTTGAACAAATGATGAGTCCTCAGAGATTAAAAAACCACAAAGAAAGGTAGTGTGCAGAAGGAAGTATCGCGTGCAGGATCAAGTTAAAAATCAATCGAATCACAGGGAGATTTTTTCCCCCCAGAGTTACTTCTAAACAACCCATTTATTCCATCTTTGTCTGGCAGATCTGGAATTCAGACAGGCTTACCTTCTACTAATATTTATAAAAGATGGTAGTTAATGGGATTCCAGAATTTAGTATTAGGCTGGCGTTAAGAGAAGCTAAACTACTAAAATCATACGGAACACACACACAGACAGACACACACACACACAGAGACAGACACAGACAGACTCTCTCTCTCTCTCTCTCTCTCTCTCTCTGATTTCCACAAGATTCGGGTACAAATACAGCCTTCACTTGGGTGGCTTTGCTGGGCCAGCCCGCTGGGGATACCTGAAGATCTGGTCTCGGATGATGGGGTAGCCCCCTGTGACAACGTTGTGCACGTAAGAGGTAAACCATTCGGAGTAGGAAGCACCTAGGAGAAGAGCAAAGACAAAGGCTTCACCAAAGCAGCTCGGCCTGCTGCCGATTGCTGCGCCTGGCTCCAGTCTATGGCACAGGGGAAGCGCTCTGCCATTCCGGAAGAGGCGATACCCAGGGAGCCAATCACAGCATTGTGCACGCGCCCCTCCCCTCCCCTCCCCTCCCCTCCCCTCCCCTCCCCTCCCCTCCCCTCCCCTCCCCTCCCCTCCCCTCCCCTCCAGTGCATGGTCTATGCCTGCTGTATAGACTCTCTAGATAGCCTTGTTGGGATCCTTCAGAGCACGGGACTGGGGCAAGAGGCCCAAGGCCTGGTGTGGCTCCTCATCACATAAAGGGGAAGTCTGGGGGACTTGGGGGAAGCCCCACTGTGGGGAGGGAGCAAGGCTGGCGCACACTCTCCTGCTTGGGAGCTCTGATGGCGCTCCTTGTGAGAGCCCAGCCCGGGCCATCCTCCCTGAGGCCCCCTGCCAGCTCTCTCTGAATCCATGAGAGGCCTAGGAGAGCCGCCGCACTAGCCTTTCTTTTTTAATGTTCCCTTCTGGGCCTCCCATCCCCCCGAGAAGGCAGGCTGCAGGAAATCACTGAGGAGCCAAAGGAAGCCGGCCCATTCCATGGGGAACGCCGGGCCCTGCGGGCCTTCATTTGGCTTCTCAGAGTTCTGCCACGGTTCTTTCTTCGAGGGATCGTGAGCACCCGCTGCCTGGCCCAGGCTGGCGCTGCCCTCTTCTCTGGCCATGGAAAAGCATCCTTCTCAGAGAGCAGCGGGGCGCCAACCTCAGAGGATCAGGAGGGCAAACCTGCCATCCCACCTCCTCAGCTGGAGATGCTGACAAGCTGTGGCAGACGCTGTCAGAAAAGACAGGCAGGGCGACCACCGAAGGGAGCAGCCCCGGGAGCCCGCTGTGTGCGTGGCTATATGTGCGTGTGTGTAGGATGGCCAGTGGTGACACTAAGCCATTATCAACCAAACAAGGTTGCGAGATAGACAGGAGGGACTAGAGTTTTCTTGGATGGGGGATGGGTGTCTTCTTTGGAGCCATGAGGAAGATGGCAATCTATTGCCTGACAACCCTGGTTTAACCCAAGTCAGATTATTTATCACCTCAGGGAAGGAGAGAATCTGAATCACAAAATGGCAGACAAGGCTTGTCAAGAATGCATCCCTGAAACCTGTGCTCCCAGTAGCTGCCATTCCATAGGTCCACAAGGAACATATGGAAGAACATGTAGTAAACAGAAGAAATACAATGGCCATAATTCTACCTCTGCTGTCATTCAGACCAGGTACTTTCCTGAAAGAGCTCTCTACCATCAGTCAAGTGACATTTCACTAGGAACTAGGCACAAACAGCTCTTTCCTAATGCCTTTTTGGGTGTGAAATGAGGAATTAAAAAGGTTCTTCCTACCTGTAATAAACATATCAATTGCTGATGGATTCCGAGCCATCTGGTCCTAGATTAGAAAAGGTACATTATTTTTTAAGAAATCACTTGTTTCTAAAAGCCTTTTCACCCAGACACATTCTTTCCTGGAGCCAAGTGATGCCCACCCACTCTTGTCCCACTCCTAAAACCCTCCTTCAAAAACTAGCAAGCTGGAGGCATGGCTGTCATTGCCCCAGCGTTGGGGTCCTCTCCTGCGTGCCTCCTTGGGCCAAAGACCCTGGTTGACTTAGATACAGGCTCATGTACTTATTTTTTTTTTCCACAAAAGCCAGCCAACCAGGAAGTTAGAAGAGAAGAACCCTAGGTGAAGACTAAGGAGACCTGAGGGTCAAGGCCTAGCTAGGCCACTAATCCCATGGGATGCTGGACAAATCACTTCTCTTTGGGTCTGTTTCCTCAACTGTCCCACAAGATGTCTCATTTTCCTATTTCAAGGGGGTGCCATAGGGCAAAAAAGAAATAAACAAGGGCTCGCTCGTAGTCAGAGAATTTTAGGGGTTACAAAATGTGCTCTGAACACTGGTTTGACCACAGGAAACCAAGGCCCTCCTAAATATTCTCAAGTTTAATGGAGCCACATGTTCCAGAAGGCCAGGACATTTTCTCTTTTGAATGGTCTCTGGCAAGCAATTCCTGGTAAGGAAATTCTCTCTTCCCATACAGATTAATACCTGCTCTGCTGGAACAGTGAGGGGTTGTTACTGGTTCAGTCCTTCCACCCATATGGAGCAGGCACAAGACTCAAACCCACATCTCTCGGATGCCAACGCCATACAAGCAACTATGCCATCCTGTCTCTCATTTTTCATTTTCATTTTTTACATAATAAACAGGGTTTTAGAGTAAAAATCACATGTGTAACTATTAATGAAGGATTCCACTAAGGTCTAAAGGGGGCCCTTGAAGGGGACAAAGGGAAACACTACGGATCACATAATTACAAATGTGAAACACTAGGAGCAGAAACCAAAGTATAGGGAAGTATGTGGCAAGAGATTCGAATTGTCACCCCAAGTGAGGATTATAGTTATGAAACAGACAAAAATACAACCTTCCTCAAAGAAATATTCAACTTTAAAACACCTTAATTACCTGCAGATCAGGAACCTGAAAGGAAAAAAAAAAGTCAACAGCAGTACCTTTAAGACAGTTAATGATCTTTACCTAAAATTATTTCAACCAAAACCCTTCTCCATCAAGCTTCTCCAAGATATGAAGGTCAGATCCCTAAAAATCCTCAATTTCCCTTCTTGTGATCTTAAGAGCTTTTCTCCAGCTTGCCCTCGGCACTTAATACAAACCAGGTTATGGCCTAGAAAAGCCTCTAGATGGAGCCCGCCGAGTGTTCTATCTAGTGCATTTGTTTAAGGCATAATAAAGTCCAAGGACTCTGCCAGATTAATCTGTCCATCGTCATAACTAAATTTTAAAAGGCACAGGAAGTCCTACTTACCGGACACTGATAGAAGATCTCGTATTTATTGCGGCCTTCGACACTCTCCAGGGCCATATATTGACTCAAACCAGTGTGTATGCAGAAAGTGAGGGGGAGACACTGCCTCAGGCCCTGCCTCTGCAGGAATCCTCCGGCGGCCGTGTCGATGTCCAGCAGGTCCTCTGAGCGGTAGTGGTTGGAGAGGGCCATGCTGCCCATCAGCCTGCAGTGGAAGAAGAAAGCCCGGACGGCCCGTGACGGAGCGGCACGGCCCGAGACCGAGAGCTCCTAGCATCAAGTGCGCACTCTGCTGCGGCAGGAAGCCAGGGGGACCCCAGGCGCTGGCTCCGGGGGCTCCAGAAGCTGCCTGAAACCGCGGCTTTGGAGTGCAGCCCGAGAAAGCTCCCCCAGAGGCCCGCGGCCTGGAAGCCTGGGGCTGGTCCTGCCTCTGTTGGGAGCGCCCTGTCTCTGCAGCACGAGGGCCTGGGACCCCTGCACGGCACTGCGGCCCCCCGAAAGGGAGACTCCAGATGCCTGATCAGACCCCAGCAGAAACTATGCCCAAAGGGAGAAACTGAGCCGGGAAGATGTAGGCCTCACGGGCCCGCTTCCTCATCCAAGAATTCAAAGCGAGGCGGGACGGGCACCAGAAGATTGGCTCAGTTTCCCTCTACGTTGAGACAAGGTCATCCCCCTCCCTGGGGCCTCCCTGTGCCTGGGTCTGGGCTTCCCAGCCAGCCGCTCAGTCAGGGAGGCATCAGGGAGGAGAGAGCCCTGGAGGAGGGGCCCTGCCGACCACCCAACAGGGGCTCCGAGGGCTTCCTGGGCCTGCTGGGAAGGCGCAGGAAGCCTGGACTCCCCGCTCAATGCGGCCCAGGCCTCGCCGACTTTGGCCCACGAGGCTCCTCCCAGGCTGGGGCTGAGGGTGAAGGACGGACACCTGAGGTTTCCCTCCCCATCCCGCTGGGGCAGCCGGCTGCTACCCCTGGCTTCACAGATTCTCTGGCAGGGAGGGAGACCCAAAAGGGCCCCCAGCAGGCTCCAGCCTAATGGGAAGGTCACAGCTCTCCAGCACCCTGGGGAGGAGCGCTGCCCTGTCCCCGCGCCCGGGTCTGCCTCTCTGAGCCCATCCAGGCCTCAGCCTGGGGCAGCTTTTTGGTTTGGGGGCATCCCAAGCAAAGTCTTTTTAATAGAAGTTGGTGAGTAAAGGAAGGGGAGGGGCGGGCAGCCTCTTAATTAGCTTTCATCAATTAATCAAAGCTATGAAGCTGCCTGACCCACCTCCCTTTCTCAGCTCTGCTGCTAGCCTGATCTAATAGATAAACGGATACTCTTACCCCAAATTTAATCTGGATCCTTTGAATCACAAGCATCTCCCTCACCAATGCAATCATTAAGAGATGGGAGGCAGCTAGATAGCACAGGATGGAGCACCAGGCCTGCAGTCTCGAGGTCCTGGGTTCCAATCTGGCCTCCCTTCCTAGCCGTGAGACCCTGGGCAAGTCCCTTCCTTCCCATTGCCTAGCCCTTACCACTCTCATCTTCAGAATGATACTAAGATGGATACTAATGATACTAAGAAAAGAACCTCATTCCCAAGTGAGGCCCAAGGCCTGCCTCACACTCCTCTCCCAGGCCTCGCCAGGCTTCCTTGGGACAAGAGGGCCTTACCCAGGAACCACCAGCTTCTGTCCGTTGTGGATCCGGAAGGAGCAGCGGTAGTCATTGGGCAGCTTGCAGCCAATCTGGGCTTCCACGGCATCCAGCTCCCGCTCCTCCACGCTGTCTGCAAGGGGACACACCCAGAGACACCCAGTGAGTCCCAGACGCTGCACCCAGTGGACAAGACTCATGATGCCATGATAATGCACTGTGCCCCCCGCAGCCTTCCCTGCCCCCCCAATGCGAATCCTTCCTCAGACACTTACCTGCCTCAAGTTCCTTCATATAAAAAAATAGAGGCTGCAGTTAGGGCTAAATGGGGGTTGTGCAAGGCACTTTATAAGTCCTGACATTCTTATAAACACTAGTTTGTTCTCAGGGAGCTGCACTTACCCCAAACCCACTATCTATATAACCCTTTAGGTAGGCATGGGGGGCAACGAAGGTGGCTCAGTAGATTGAAAGCCAGGTCCAGAGATGGGAGGTCCTGGGTTCAAATCCGGTATCAGATGCTTCCTAGCTGTGTGACCCTGGGCAAGTCACAATCCCCATCACCCAGCCCTTACTGCTCTCCTGTCTTAGAACCAATATACAATATTGCTTCTTAGAAGGTAAGGATTTAAACAGGGGGGAAAAGGGAGGGATGTGTCCTGGAGGGGATGGAGGGGATGGAGGGACTGCAAATTAAATGAACTCGGATTCAGAAGATCTCGATGTATCACTTGCCAGTTTGGGGGTGACAAACTTTTCCTTATCTGTATACTAGAACAGGTAATTTCCTTTTATTTTTCTGCCTTTTGGACATCATTATTATCCTAACAAGCACTTCCACTTTCTAGTCTCCTGGTCCAGGGACTATTACTGTTTATTCTACCTGAAAAAATGCCTTAGCATGCCTCAAGGACAGCACTAGAGTGTGGGGTGCCTCCTTTTCACAGAAATATCAGCTTCCTGCTATTTACTTAACAGGCATTTACAGACTGGGGATCCAACTGTTCTTCAAATGAACCTCCCCTGGATCCCACAACTGGGCACCTATGACGGCAAAGAGGCCAAATCCAGGAAGGGTCCACACACCCCAAACTATTTATAGCAGCAGCGCTTGGGGAGAGAAGGTAGAGCAAAGAGCCAGAAACAAGCAGGAAGAGAATGGAATACTGCTGTGCTCCAAGAATTGATGAATGAGGAATTTAGAAACAGACGTATGTGGACTGTAGCTCCAATTCAGCTAAGCAGAACCAGGAAAATAAGTGATATGGTGGCAATGCAATCAATGAGAGGGAACACTGACAGGAAACAGAACTCTCTAAATGAAACCAGTAATGATCTCTCTACCATCACTGCTCCATGGCAAACTATGGGGATGGCACATTCCATAGGAATCAGGAAAGAAGGGGATGTAAAAGGCTATAAATAAAAATAAAACTTTTAGAAAGTTTAGCCTCTAAATTTAGCAGTTCAAAAAACCAACAAACACACACATTCCTAATACCTTTCAGAGATCCGATCATCCTTGGACACCTCTGCCCCAAGTATCTCTCCAGATCATCCCAGGCTTTCTTAAGAGTAGCATAATGCTGAATATATCTTCCTAGATCAATATAAGTCTCTTTGAAGAGAGATCTCCAACTCTTGTTCTTCTGTGTTTTTTCTGTCCTAAACAGACAAGAATAAACATTTGAGAATTTTATGAAATAGCAGGGGCATATTCTTATGGGGTCACTTTTACTTCTATAAAGTGTTTTGTTCACTAGAATGTGATCAATTTAATGACATGACTAATAATATTAAATTAAATGAATATTAGGTTAAATAATGATAGATTAAAAATAAAGGATTCCAAATGCTTTCACATTTTTAAACAACAAAGAATGGGAAAGAATGTAGGAGAAAAGGTTCTAGGAATATGCAAAACAGTATTTTGTCATCAATGACAGATAAGGAGGCAAAAAGTATTTGGGTCAAGCTATGGATTGATGGTGAATAAGCTCCTCACTAAGGAAATTATTCTTATTTACCAATTACATGTAATAACAAATTTCCATATAAGTTTTCCTAAGTTATGATCAAACTTATCTCCCTCCTTCCCTTCCATTCCTATCCCCAGTGCCAGCAGGCTATTCAATCTGGGTTATATATGAATTATTATGCAAAAAATATTTTCATAACCCCCAAACACAAATCCAAATAAACACTCACTAAAGGAAATTATATGTGAAGTTAGTCCAAGAATCCAAAATTATTGAAATCTACAAATACCTTATGTCAATTGTTTCCTAAGGATAAACTTTATTTTATTAAATCTAACATATGCCATTGTAGCCAGGTAGTAGAGAAATCAGAAAGGGGCCTGGGTTCAAATCCTGATTCAAAAATACTGAATAGCTGCTATGTAACCCAATTTACCCTCCCCTTCCAGTTCTAAATCTAGGATTCTTGGCTGCCATTAGGCAAAGAGTCAGGAACACATATTTGCCTCCAAACCACTTATAAATTGGTTGAGGTTCTTTTAGCTTTCGATGCCTTTTTATTATGTGATTCACCATTTATCTTCCCGATGTACTTACTCTGATAAAAGCCAATATTTTTTGCAATGTCTTCTCCATAAAGGATCATGGTTGGAGAGTTGGTTTAATCTTCGGCTAACACAACTGCAACTGCAATATGGATCAGTATTGTGATTAGTTGTGTTAAACTACCCACAGGAAAACAAAGAATTAACAACAAGCTGTATGTGTTTGCTAGTCTAATTACCTGGAGAGTGATGGATGGAAAGAACCCCACATATTAATAAACTGTATTATATAAACCCACAAATGTAATTTAAACCAAGGGAGTCTACAAAACACACACCTTTGTACTTGCCTTGGCAGCAAGAAACTTTCCTACCTTCAGTTTTATGTAAAAGAATACAGTTAGAGCAAAGTTTGGACAAAATATTGTTATGCAGTTCTCTGCTAGGATTCTCAGCCACACACAAAAACATACTGACTACTAGTACTACTACCACTACTACTATAGTTAAATAGTTGGGACCCCATTTATGGGTTGCTGTTTTTTTTTTTAATGTAAGGAACACATCAGGAAGATATATTATATCCATGGCATAATTTTTTCTTAAATTAAAAACAAATTTATATACACATACACATGTGTATTATATAGAAACATTTACATACATATATTTACACACATAGATATGAGACCAGTATATCCTGGTCTAATGCTGCCTTAAATAAAAACAAATGGGGTAGCCCTGAACTATTTAACTGTAGTAATTAATTACTCTGATAAGAGTTCAGCTCTCAATGGGGTCAAATTCAAGAAAGTCTTCTTAGGTATCTATAAGTTTCATATTAGTGTTGCTTTAACGCAGTAAGATTTTTAATATTCCTTATATTCACCACAGATTTCTAAACATAAAACTCAAAAGTTCTCCACAGCTAATACGGCCACCTCCCCCAACCCAGGAGTTTGGGATTTAAAAGAGTGGTAAGGAAAAGAGATGATTCCACAGCCCTTTGGAACAATACTTCTAACCTAAAGAAGGCTGTAAGAAATGAGGCTTGTGGTCTCAGGTTGGGGGGGTGGGGAGCAAGCTGAGTCCTTCATTTCATTTTCCTTGTATTGATTCACTGTCATATCCAGGGCACTTTGTCAGGGAAAGAACACACAGACGCTAGCCTCTAGCTTAGGATAGAGATAAATCTAGGCTCCAGTTTAGTGCTCCCAGGAAGAACACAGTCCAAGATTAATTAGAAGACTGGAAGCCCCCTCAAGCTATTTGCAATTCATGGCCTGGCATCAGAGACCAGGCCAGGGGGCATTGCCATCCCTGGCCTGACCTCCTTCCACATGGTCACTGCTTCCCTCAGAACAGGCAAAGCCAAGCTTCACCCTCCTCCTGGCCTCCCCCACCCTCATCCACTTTGGGCAATAGGTCTAAATCTCTTTAGCAAGGATCCTGGATGTAGAAGGTGTCCTCATCTCATCTCACCCAGGGTGGCTGGCACTTAAGGCCGGTAAAGCCATTGACATGTGCTGACCCATTTGATTGTGATGATTTTCATTATGTTGTAAGCTTTGTCTTGGCATCTGGCCCGCAGAGTGCTTGCTGAGGGACCCCAAACCCCAGGGAAGTAGGGGTCATCCTGGGTGCAAATAGGACCATTATACAGAGAGGAAACTCTGGCTCCCCGGGTAAAGGGCCTGGAGGCTGAGCCAGGGCTGCTGCCCGTCTTCAGAGTTGTAGATTACAGGTTTGGTAAGAAGGCTCTGGGCCAGGTACCTCAGCTGGTAAGTTTCAGGAGGTCCTGGTGGGTTTCCAAGCCCACGAGGAGCTCTCCAGGGTATGCACCCTCTCTAGAGGGCTCTTAGGACCAAGGTGTCCCGGTCTAACTGGGAGGCGGAGGGCAGGTCGCTGTGGCCGGAGATCAAGGCCAAGGTCAGCAAGGCGGGACTGGCACGGGGTCCTCTGCGGGGGCGCCGGTGGGGAGGGCACGGTTGGAGGACGTGGCTCTCCCCCCAGGAGAACGGGGTCGGTCCGTGACCTCCCCAGGGCTGGCTTCCGGGGTCCTAAGTGGGGGACTTCTGCTGACTTGGGTATGAGTGGGGCTGCTACTGTTCAGAAAGTTGGAGGGGCACTGCCAAGGCCAAGCGGTGCCCAGTTCTGCGGGAGCGCTCCCGCCCACACTGACCCGCGGCTGGGGGCCAGTGAGGGAGCTGGGGTGGGCTGGCCTCAGTGACCTTGAGCCTCAGTGTCCTCATCTGCAGAATGGGGGCGTCAGGCTAGTGCCCCCTAGGTCTGGCAGTGTCTGCGGTGTCCCGACGGCCGAGGGGTCCCCGCCTGTAGCCACAGCCGGGCCCGGCCCGCGGGGGAGCTGCGCTATGCCTCGGCCCCCACACCCGTGGGGCCCCGCGGTCACTGAGGCGGGGGGCTCCGCGGGAGGCCTGGGCCGCGGCGGCTCCGGGGAGGGGGGGAGGGGAGGAAGCGCCCTGACCCGCCCCACCCGCCTCCGCCCAGCTCACCTGACTAGGTCCCGGTAGTCCAAGAAGGAGAAGATGAGCAGCAGGGGGTCGGTGGGCAGCAGCTCCAAGCTCAGCTCAGGCTCCTCCGCCCCTAGCGCCGCCGCCGCCGCAGCCGCCATCTTGTCAGGCCCCGGCTCCGGCCACACGCCACGCCCCGGCCACGCCCTCACGCCCGGGGTGGGGGGTGGTGGCGGAGGAGGAGGGGAAGCGCTCCTGGCTTGGGGCCCGGGGCAGCCGACAGCGCAGCTCGCCCGGGATGTGGGAGGGGCGAGGGGAAACGAGAGAGAAGAGGCCGGGGTACCCGGGAGAAGAGGAAGGACGAAGGGGACGGAGAGAAATCAGACGGGGCAGCCCCGGGCAGACCAGGAAGAAGAGGAGAAAGGAGAGAAGACAGTCGAGGCGGTCTCAGGCTGACCACCGTAGGAACACAAAGGAGATGTGGGGAAGAGAGAGGGCCGAGCCTGGGCAGACGACCGGGGTAGGGCGGAAGAAAGAGAAGTCAACCAGGGCAACCCTGGATGCATTTAGAAGCCAGGAGCCTCGGCAGCTCTCTTATAAGGAGACCCCTGCCCGGAAGTAGGAGGGGCGCACTCAGCGCCCAGCCAACCCACCGAAGCTGAGCTGGATCCCTTAGTGGAGGAGTAGCACTCCGATCTCAGCGGGGGTCCCTGAGGGGCGGGGGCCCAGTGCTGCTGCTCCCAGCCCCGCCCTGCCTCTGCTGCAATCCAGGAGATTTACACCTCCCCACCTGCTGGACCACCCTGCCATCTCCCGCTGGCGGGGAGGGGTTGTTGGACCCTTCTCTATAGCCTGGCTGCTTCGACGCCCACCCGCCCTTCTTAACTAATCTGCCTCCACCCGAGGCCGGGATCCCCTCTCCCCAAATCTTTTCTCAGGCATTTCCCTTGGTATCTTCGTCGGGGTCTAACCCCTTACCCGTGTCCCAGCTATTCCTAGATCCTGTCTTTTTCCCCCTTCGTCTTTAAATGGGTGCTAAGTATCAGTTCCAAGTCAGAAGAGCTCGAAGTGCCCAGCAATTGAGGTTAAGTGACTTGCCCAGGGTCATACAGCTGGGAAGTATCTGATTTTGTCATCTCAAAGCAATTCAACTCCACTGAACAATTTGCTACACTCTGATGTTACTAAAAGGAAACAGTCTCTGCCCTCGAGGAACCTACAGTCAACTGGGGGAAGTCTGCAAATATTTTCCAGCTTGGCTTCCTTTCAGCCACAATTATTATTTTATTATATATTGTACCTCGGTGACTCGTTGTTTCTTATATCCCGGAGCCCATCTCCTTTAGTTCTTTCTATATGTGGCTTTTCTAGTTGGAAGGGGCTGTTTTATTTTTTCATCTTTAGCACAGTGCCTGGCACATAGAGGGTGTGTAATAAATTGCTTGGAGATCCCATTGTCTTAAAAATGTTCTCGAAACACATCTCTTCTGAGGTGCTGTTTCCTCTCAGTCCCGTCCCCAAATTTCTCCAGCATCCCTGAATAGGTCCCCTTTTCTCTCTAGTTCTGTGTTCAAATATCTCCTCCCTGCTTCTATTTGCGGTCCTGCCTCGAAATACCCTCCTGTCCCATTTCTTGACCCTTGCCTACAACCACGTTGCCCCAATCTCCTCTCAGCCTGTGTCCCCGGAATTCCCAGCTTCTGATAATGGCTGCACAGTCCCCGGCCAGAATTGCATTTCTTTCAACTCCTGCACCAAAACTGCTTTCACTTTTCTCAATTTATGTCACCCGTGAAACCAAAAAGAAAAGAAAAACTGGGCCAGTGTGAGAGTCACTTTAAATCTGAGCCCTACACAGCCCCAAACCAGTTTGTGAGTCGCCCAGCCCTTGGAGAGGGGTGGGAAGACTCAGCAAAAAAGGGAAAGTGATTTTCCTACTACAAACAATCCCAGAATGTCCAACGCCTTAGAGACTTGCCCTTTGACCTAGACTCAAGAATATAAAAGCCATTTTTTTTAGAATTTTAACTGGGCACTCTAGAGACCCTGGGAACCACCTTGTAGAAATCTTTTAACCTTGTTTCTAGTGGCATTTGTCTTTTGATCTTAAACTTTTTTAAATCTCCTGGACCCCTGTCAAAGGATTTTTTGCTTGAACCTTTGGGCTCTTGCACCACAGGCACATACTGGGACAGAAACTCCTACAGTTTCTCTTGGTGGTTTGATGATCTCAAATACCTTTGACCATCGCTGAGTCTAGAGCATCCTCAATCGATGGCTGGAGCCATTGAGGTGGAGGTGGTTTCAGGGGAAGAACAGTAAACATCAGAACGTTTACACTAAAGTATATAATACATAAATATGCATGTACATGTGTGTGTGGAGGGTTGTATGTTGACAATGAATGGGGAAACTAGGTGATGCAGTGGATAGTCAGGGAGACCTTGGGTTCAAATTTGACTTCAGATACTACCTGTGTGACCCTGGGCAAGTCACTTAATCCTGTTTGCTTCAGTTTCCTCATATGTAAAATGAGCTAGAGAAGGGAATAGCAAACCATTTCACTATCTTTTGCCAAGAAAACTCCAAATGAAATGGTTTG
Organism: Monodelphis domestica; assembly: GCF_027887165.1. Classification (NCBI taxonomy): domain Eukaryota; kingdom Metazoa; phylum Chordata; class Mammalia; order Didelphimorphia; family Didelphidae; genus Monodelphis; species Monodelphis domestica. The sequence continues at coordinate 42,555,679 of NC_077232.1, read as the reverse complement.
CTATTCCCTTCTCTAGCTCATTTTACATATGAGGAAACTGAACTACAAAAACATATATGTTAGATGGGATACATATGTGTATTTTATATGCCATATAACATATTTTATATATGTGATATATTATGTGTGATGAAAATTTATCTTTACCCCCTTTGGTGTCACAAATGTGATATCATCCTCTGGCAAGAAGGGTCTGGAATGATTTGCTATTTGCCTTTCTAGCTCATTTTACAGATGAGGAAACTGAACCCCAGAGTAATTAAGGAACTTGCCCAAAAAGCTAGTGAATGTCTGAGTGCATCTGAATCCTGGTCTTCCTTGTTCCAAGACCAACACTCTCTCCACTATACCAAACTGCCTCTGAATAACTTGTGTTACTTAAATTTTATTTCTGCAAGCAAGTAGGCATTTCAGAGCATTTTCTCAAGCAACCCTATGGCATCATTCCTCTGTAACCTAATGCAGGTTGTCAGAAAGGACAGCTAGCCAAACTATTTCAAAATACTATAATTCATTTTCTCTCGAGGTCTGTTTGGCTGAGAAAACCTTGTATATACCAGACAGTACTACTTCAGATTAGTCTTATCAGCATCCAAATGGGGCAAATGTAAGGGCTGGATAAGGCTTTTGCTAATCCAAAAGGGATGGAAAAAAACAACCACATTCTACTAAATTACAGCTTAGAGGGTGATGCTTCAGACAGTTGTAAAAAAATAGGACCATGCAAAATAACAGAGAAAGCACTGGACAGAAAGAATGGATTTACATTTTGCCAGTTGCCAGCCAGACCATATTTTGATCACTTTATGGAGGGGATAAAATGCAACCCAAATAATTTAATAGATCATTTAAAGTTTACTTCTATGACCTCATCTCCAGGGAAGAAGACTCACTTTTAGCTTGAGAAAGTCTTCACCCTTGCTGGAATGTCTCATCTGCTACTCTGCTAATGAATTTGGTATTAAACCCTTGCCTTCTGTCTTAGAATCAATACTAAGTATTGGTTCCAAAGCAATAGAGGAATTAGGGCTAGGCAATTGGGGTTAAGTGACTTGCCCAAGGTCACAAGGCTAGGAAATGTGTGAGGCCAGAACCTCCCATTTTTAGTTCAACTCTCAATGTACTGACCCACCTAGCTTCCTTGAGTCTAATGATTTTTTAAAAATTATTTCGTTTTAATTTTTTTAAATTTCAGTTTCAGATAATGATTCTTAAACGATCTAACTTCATCCTCTTCTAGGTCTGTTGTTTTTGATAATACAGACCGTGTTTTTTTATTTTTTAGTCTTTTTACTTTATTTTGATATTCCTTATTTTCTCACTGAATTATTGAATTCTGTTTGCTACATTCTTCTTTTGGAGCACATAATACTTGAGTTCAGTTTTCTTCTTTCTAGGCCAAACTATTTATTTTTCTCCTTCCAATTTCTAGCTCAAGGGTTTGATTTCATTTGATTTTTCTTCTATCATACTTCTAACCACTCTCAGAGTCCTTGTAGATGAGCCATTTTCCCCCCAGAGGCTCTACTTAAGACACATTTAGAATTGTGAAGATTGGAGTTAGCTATTTCCTGATTTTAACAATGAAGATACTTAGACTAACAAAATCAGGGAGGTAGGGGTTGTGAACTTAAATTACTCCACCCTACTTAGACCCTACTTTAGGGGAAGATAAAGTTGTAATCTCTTGATTGAACAATGAAGGTACTTAACTCTTACCTTATAGTGAAGCTAGAACTTTAGGTTAGGTCTATTTTAAGATCTTAATACAAAAAGGTGTTAAGTAGCTATAAAGGTTAAATTAATCACAAAAAGGTTAAGTAACTCAAAAAGGCAAACTTAACAAAGAAGTGTTAATTAACTCTAAAGAAATAATCTAATCAAAGAAGATGAGAACTCTAAAAGATATGGGCTTTTAGAGGAGTAGACACAAGAGTGAAAGGTCTTTATATTTGGCTCACTTTCTCTCTCAGGCACCTTTCTGGTAGGGGGGCAGAGTGCTGGGCCTTTTAGCATCTTAGTGTGGCTACAAGCTATTGTCTGATTTGGTGGTGAGTTTCTGGCTGAGCTTCCGCCTTTACTTTCCAACTTTATCCTCTTAGAAGCCTCTAATCTTCTTCAGAGACCTAGAGGTGGGGATTTTAAACTCCCCTGGCACAGGCCAGGCAAGAGAAATCCTATATCCTCTTCCCTCCTTCTCCTTAAATTCCTGCCATCAATATTAATTAAATTACCATAAGTTTCCAGACTGACTTGGATATTTTATTTGAGATTTCCCTTGGCAACCAATGTAGATTTTTAAGTCACAAGCCTAAAATTATCTTTACAGAACGTAATCTCTTTTTCCAGATTTACCTTTTTGGGCATCTCTAAATCCATAGCATTTCTTTATGGCATTCAGAATTTTCTTTGGTTTATTCATATATCCAACTTCAAAACATTAATGATGAGCATGATGGAGACCATGGCCAGAAGATGGTAACATTGGAAAATGATTGATGGTTGATTGTAAAGTCAAGGGAAGAGATCAAGTAAAACAAAGCAAGAGAGACAGGACAATGATCAGAGGGGAAATTTGTAATTCAAGATCTTGGCTGTTCAACAGATTGGAGTAATGGTAAAATCAAGTGTGAACTCAGGTAGCTGAATGGGGCAAAGATAGCAGTAACCCCCAAGCAATTTGCAAAAGTGGATATTATGGTCCCCAAATTATAAAGGCAGGTGATAGTGAAGCTAAGAAGTCAGTGGATAGAAGGCTGGTTATCAGGAATCAAATTCAGCCTCATATACTTACTAGCTGTGTGATCCCCCTCAAGTCACTTAATCTCTGCCTGTATCAGTTTCCTCAACTATAAAATGGGGATAGTAATAGCACCTACTTTCCGGGGTTGTGAGGATAAAATGAGATAATTATCATAGGAATACCTGGCACATAGAGGGTGCTATATAAATCTTTGCTCCCTGTGTCAAGGAAGCTCATCCCCTCCCCCTCCTCAGTAACTTTACATATCTATAAAATAAAAGTTAAGGTTTGGGGCAGGTGAGAAGCAGGAGGAGAAGAGACAGTGCAGGAGGTGTGAGGGGAAATAAGAAAGGAACTGGCAGGCTAGGCTCCATGCAGCCAGGTTACTTAGGAATGACTGTCTACCCTTCCTAATAAACTTTATAAAATATATATCTCTGGGTAGCAAGAAATATTATTAATTTTAATTGTAACAGTTGTCGACCCAGAAAGGACTTCTTAGAACCTTAATTTTCTTCTGAGAGAAGTTTTGAGTCTTAGGTAAAGTTTAAGTAAGATAGAAGCTGCTTCAGTTAGCTAGCCTGCCTTCAGATTGGAGCAGCAACCTTGGCAGACAGAGGAAGCGGGCTGCTGTTTTTCCTGGACCAGATCACATTGGATTGGTGAGGAAAAACTCCTTTCCTGGTGGCAATCTCCCCCCCACCCCCAACACACCCAATTTTTTTTTTCTTCCAGCTTGAATAGGGGTGAAGGGGCCTTTTTGTCTAAAAGGAATCAGTGGATTTTGGGGCCCAACAGGAACTCCTGCTCTTTTATTTTCCACAGCAGGAAAGGTCCTAGAGTTCCTCCTTTCAGCCTAGTGAAGTACAGAGCAGGGGGACCCCTTGAACAGATCCTCTGGGTGCTTCCAGGCTGTGGAGTAGAGTTAGGGGCTCTCTGGGGCAGTCCCCCCATGTCTGCCTGATTTATCCCACACTGCTGCTGCTGCTGGGACGTTAAATTAATCCTGGGCTTCCAGGCTGTGCATTAGGGCCCAACGGAACTCCCTGCTCCCCCCCCCCCCCCCAACTGTTCTAGGGGAAGGGATTTAACTCCATTTTTCTTTCCCTTCTTTCCCCCCCCCCCCCCCAAATGATCCTTAAACCTGGGCTAGGAGGAAGTTTTCTTTTGAAATTTGTTCTCTCTCCCTCCCTTCCCCCCCCTCCAACTTTGCTTGTAACTCATTACTTGGGAGTGCCTGTCTTCATTAACATTTTAAAAGAAGCTTTCCAGGAAGACTGCTTGTTTTTCTTTAGCATTTAAAAGACAATTTTTTTTTGCCTTCTCCTTATCTGCTTGCTTAGATAGATCTACCCACAGGAGCCTTCCACTCTACAGTCATTTATAGCGTCACCCACTGTCGAGAATTAAAACTGCAGTAAACTTTAAAAAATTCCTTTGCTACTGCTACTAGTGATCTAAAATAATGCAATGAAATTGAATACATTTAAATAAAAGGATTATTAATGGGAAATATTAATAATATTGAATTTAAATTAAAACCAAATGTCTAAATTTGAACAAATTCAAAGTTAAATCAAATTAATAACATGTAATATTAAGGAATAATTTTAGAATTCAATAGTATTAATAATACTATTAATTACTAATGGTTATTATTGATACTTTTTTATGACTTATGGTTGTTAATTATTAATAACAACAATTCTAATAAATGCATACTGTTATTAATTACTAATAGCAACAATTATTAAACTCAATACACACTCATTATTGATACTATTGCTGTGCTATAATTATGGTTTCCTTACATTAGCCTTTTGTTTTAAACCTTCTCTTATTGCCTTCCACAATAACATGGAAGAACTTTGTGTCTCCATTTTTTTTGTGTTTTAGAGGCTTTTCATTGTTTAAGCTGCTAATTTAGCAATACTCAAACTAGCTTAAATAGGAAATACAGACTAGACAATATGGGAAATACTGCAACACATCAAAGGAAATCAGGAAATATTCCTCCTGATTCAGCCCTGTATAAACTTTTAAATAACTGGAGTGATCCAAATTTGCCTTAGGAGAACTGCATGACAAAGAAAGAAGCTAGAAAGCTTTGTAAGGCATGGATGGACATTTCTTTTACCTGGCCAAAATATAGCTCTTTTGACTTCAAGATCTTGAAAGATTTGAAGTTAGCCATTAAAAACAAAGAGTCCAAAGATTATAAATACTGGTACTTATGGGCCTACTTTGTAGATGAATCCACTATTCCCTCCAGTAAGAAAACCTTTCTTTCTTTGGAAGCAAACCATTCTAGCTTAACTCCTTCGGTGAAATCGAGCAAGTGTCATCCCACTTGACCTGTGAGGAGGTTTCTCCTCATACTGACCCAAACCAGGACTTGAACCCTTCAGCTCCTCTCCCTGTCACTCCTCCCATCCCCTTTCCTCCCAATCCAACTCTCTACCCTCCTATGCCCACCCATCTCCCCTATCCCTACCTATATCATCCCTACTTCAATCCTTTTCTGTACCCTCCTTCCTACCCACCTTACTGTGACCCCTCTAGACCTCACCCATCCTACTCCTCTCCACCCTGTTTCCTTATAGAGAGGGAGAGAATCAAGGAAGACTGACTGACCCAAGAACTGAAATTCATTGATAAAGGAGGGAAGAGACCACAAGGGAGGTAAGTAAACTGATTGGTATGATCTGGTGACTTGGACTTCAAAGGAGAATTTGAGATCCAGGGTGGAGGAGAGTTTGCTACTAAAAATAATTTTAAAAAATACTACTAAAGTGCATCGAGAGAGAGAGAGAGAGAGAGAGAGAGAGAGAGAGAGAGAGAGAGAGAGAGAGAGAGAGAGAGAGAGAGGGGAGAATAATTATCCCTTTTTGGCAGACACAAGAACATTGTGTGGAACATTACTTATTCTGTCAGTTTAGTTAATGTTAGTGTTAATGTTTTAATTACTCTTTCTGAGCAGCTAGATGGCTTAGTAGGCAGAGCACTGAGCTTGAAGACAGGAAGACCTGAGTTCATACCTAGCCTCAGTTATGAACTATGTGACCCTGGGCAAGTCATTTAACTTATAATTGCCTTAATCCACTGAAGAAGGAAATGGCAAGCCTCTCACCTTTGCTAAGAAAATCCCAAGGACATCTGGTTCACAGGGTCAGAAAGAGTTGGGCATGACTGAACAATGCCATTTTCTAAATTGCTTTTTGTCTCTCTCTTTCCCTCCTTCCCTCTTTCCCCTCCCCCTTTTTTTAGCCTTTGCTATAAGCAAAGTCTCCAGGATTAAGGAGGAAGAGGTGTATTGGGGAATAAATGAATTTTTAAAAACACACAAAAGATGTCAATGAAAATTAAAATTTGAAAAAGAAAGAGAGACTGAAGAAAATCAGTACTGATCAAAATGGACTGGAAATTTGGGAAAAGATAGAGCAGAAGAAAAAAGATCCTGAATCAGGGGGTAGGAGATAAAAATGTTCTAGTCTTGGAGTAAGGGGAGTATCAAATGGGAAGAATCTTATAGATCAGTGGTGTCTGATCTGAACTGAATAAGAAAAAGATCTCTGCAGGGTACATATTGACTTAGATAACTGTATATTAAATGTTTATTTAATGTTGTATGTATAATACTATGTTGTATTATATTTTTATTTATCATTAGAAATTTGCTAATTACATTTTAATCTGGTTCTAGTCTCACTTGGAATTTTGCTCAAGAATTTGCATCTTTATAGACCAAAGAACCCATACCATTCTAATTTGATCAAATCTTCGCAGTATGAAATCAACTCTCCAATGGGAGATTCCTGGATAGAATGTGTTAATCTATTCCACTTAGCTCAAAGTACCTCCCCTAGTTAACCTTCTGAAATGAATTGTTTCCCTCTTTAAAACGTTAGCTCTGGAAGGCCAAGAGACTAGTAAACCCTAAATAAATGCTTTGTCATTCATTCATCCAAATAACCCTCAGGAATATTCATGTCACTTTTATTTTCATTTGAATTAGATTTGCTTTCTTTTATTAGTAAAAATAGTAAATGACTAAGCACTCATTAAAATTTAGTAAAATTGATCAACAATAGCAGTAAAAATCCAGATCTTTTGCTACACAATCCGAATTTCATTCTCTGTTCCCAGAGCTGGAGACAGTATAACTGTGATTTTAAAAAATACATTTCAATAAATAGTTGCTTACATTTCAAAGATCTTGGGAATTTAGACAAAACTTAAACCAAAGAACAAAGTGAAACTAATCCCATCTGTAAACAAATAAACAGGGAAATCTAGAAATCCCCAGTTTATTTAGTTTGAGGGGAGAAATCCCAGGTTTCGACCTCATCACAGGATAGGTTCCTACTTCAGGTGGGAGGCAGATCCCATCAGAAGTTAAGTAGCTCTTTTGTCTCCAGAAGCCTTTCCCAGTATTTCACACCCTCCTTACTGAGGATCGAACTTGGGACCTTCAGCTTGACGTGCTACCTACTGTGTCCAAGCTGAAGTGGATGTCTATTGTCTGGTGAAGTGGGACCTTCCCTCAGGGGGAAACCTATCCTGTGATAAGGTCAAAACCTGGGGTTTCTCCCCTCAAACTAAATAAACGGGATTTCTAGATTTCCATGTTGACAGATCTAATCAACAAACTTTTGTTTAGCTTGTAGTAAACTAAATAAGCATTAGTAATGTATTGTTTATCTATTTACCAATTACCAAAAAACAACAACACACCACCACTTTTACCTTCCATCTTAGAATTAATTGCTCTGTATTGGTTCCAGGACAGAAGGGTGATAAGGGCTAGGCAATGGGGAAGTGTGGGGGGGGGGGCAAATGACTTGCCCAGGGTCACACAGCTAGACACTATATGAAATTTGAACCCAAGACCACACATCTCCAGGCCACCTAACTGTACCCCCTACCAATACATTTTAATCTGGTTCTAGCCTCACTGGAGTTTTGCTCATTAATTTGGTGTCTCTGTTTATCAGCCACAATGTCTATAGAATTCTAGTTAGATCAAACCTAGCCAGGATCAAATCAACTCTTCCATTTTCCCTGGGTGGGGTGTGTAAAATACCTCTATTGTGGGGGGGGGGGGGGACTGCTTTCTCCTTTTGATGTCCACCCACCTCTCACCTCTGGCTCCTAGAAGTTGTAGCATGCACAAGCGGCCCCACCTGGGTAAATCAGCAATAAACTGGGTTGAGTGTAAAGCTCGATCTCAAAGCCACCGGTGAGTGAGGGGGGCATCTACCCAGGCACGTAAAGACTGCCCCTGGAGGAAGCGGCCGATGAGAGATGAGAATAATTCCTTTCGGTGGCCATGAAGGCGGGAATAGGGGGCTGTGGAGCACTCAGAGCTTGCTTAGACGTCCATGGAGCCGAGGTCATGCACTACATCCCAGACCATCGCTAGTCATCTTGACTGGAAAAGCAGGCAGGCGAGAAGGACGACTGGGCGGCCGGCCGGCCGGCTCTGCCTCACTTCTATCCAATTCATAAGCCAGTCAAAAGCCGGTAGCCAGTGAGGTCATTTTGGTCCTTGGTGAGTAACCATTTAGTCAAACATTCGGCAGTTACATTTTAATCTGAATGAGGAATTTTGTGGCCCCTTGCCAGTGAATTTGACACTTCTGCTCCATACAGCTCCTTCCGCCCAACCTTTTTTTTTGTCCTTCCACTTAATTTTCAGTCAGAAGTGAGGCAACAAAGTAACCAGGAACTTCATTTCTAAGTTACAAAGGAAGTTTTCTACCCAGGTCTCAGGCATTTGGTCAGAGGCAATAGGTACTGGGTTTGGTTTATGAGGACCCGAGATCAAAGAGTAGGTCTGCTACCAATATGACCTTAGACCAAGGCACCCCCTCTTCGGGCCTCAGTTTCCCCATCTGTAAAATGAGCAAGTTGAACTAGATGACCTCCAAAGACCCTTCCAACTATACATTTATTATCTCACTGTAGGAATTAATTTTTTATGTTGCCAATTACATCTATATAAATTATACAATATAATAAATATTCTAGGCTATATATAGTGAAGTTTTTAGACTTGCCACTGAATTTTCATTTCTCTTAGCTTCCCCATTTTAACAACAACAATAAAAATGACTTCATCCATTCACTTTTCCCTTCTCCAACCCCTCCAAAAGATGCCCAGGCAAGAACCTGGGGCAAAAAAATAGAGTCTGAAAGAAAGTAGGCTATGCCTCAGAGGCTAAGCAGGGAATTGGGATGGAAAAGGAGATGCAGAAATGGAAAGGAGTGGTGGTGAGGACTTGAGGTAAAACCAGGCTATGCAATTAATGCACAAATTAGCTTGGTCCTTTAAGGTATTCTTAAAGTCAGTTCCTTAAGAGAAAGTACTCAGGAGTATTGAAGAAGGAGATGGTTGAGGTCAAGGACAAGAAAGGAGAGGGGAAATGGTTGTTTACTAAGAGAAGAAAGTGGTTATTCTTGTCTAAGCCCAGAAAGGCATGAAAAAAACTGTAGGGAGAAGAAAAAGGAGAAAAGAACCATTGGTCTCCTTTTTTCCCATTTACCTCCCAATTTAAGCCCTAGTCGTTGAAATATGTACAAAGATTTATCCAGAGTACCTTCAGCAGACTGCAGGAAGTGTGGGAGACTGCACCTATTTGTGTCAGGAACTGAGAATGGCTCATTGCCTGATTATTTTTCTCTCATTATTGTCATATATATATATATAATTATTATAATTTTTGTATTATTTTAAATGCTTTGCTATTACTTCTGTGGCTCCTGTATGTGGTCTCTTAATATTATTATTGCTTTGGCCAGACATGGTGCGATGATTTGCATATTAAAACAACCTACATTGAACCTGGGAAGACTAGCAAGAGCTTTATGGAGCAAACGTTTTCAGGGACACTTTGTGAGATTCTTGTTACATTAGAATTTGGGCTGTGAATTTCTCCTTTTCTTTTCCTTGAGACTGCTTAGTTTCTTGCATTTTAACTGCTTTTGATAAAGTTGATCCCAAATTGCTAAAGTTTGCATTTAAATCAGTGGCATGTACTCCCACTTACCTAACTCTGCTGCCAATCATTCCTGCGTGCCTCCTCAAATCTGTTATAATATTCTAGGAATTCAAGATTCAGAGGCCTCAAACAGTGTAGTGCCAAACAATCTAGGCTCTGTGCTTTAACCAAGATCTGTCAAACAATTTATTAATGCACAAGTATTTATGATTGGAGAGGTTCTGGGGGACAGCATCCCTTTTATACACAGACAAGTTTAATATCACTAAAGCAATTTCCACCTGACATCCTAGGGTAATCATGAAACAAAAGACAAAGATTATAGCAATGAAATACAAAATTTGGTTTAGGCATTCTTTGAATTAGTCGTCAGAATAAGGAAATATCATGCCCACTTGGAGACTTGTCTCCTTAAGAAATTAATCAGGGGGCAGCTGGGTGGCTCAGTGGATTGAGAGTCAGGCCTGGAGCCTGGAGGTCCTAGGTTCAAATCTGGCCTCAGACACTTCCTAGCTGTGTGACCCTGGGCAAGTCACTTAACCCCCATTGCCTAGCCCTTAGCACTCTCTGCCTTAGAACCAATACACAGTATTGATTCCAAGACAGAAGGTAAGGGTTTTTAAAAAACAGAAATTAAAAAAAAAAGAAATTAATCAGGCTAACCAAAAGGGATTCTTTCCATTTTTTTAAATTAAATCCCAGATAAATTAAAGGGATTTGTGTTGTTTTCCAAAAGGATCCTCACTCTAGTGACAATTCCATTAATTGGCGCTAGGTGGCGCAATAGATTGAGAGCTGGGTCTGGAGTCCCAACGACCTGAATACAAATCAGACACTTACTAGCTTTGTGACCTTCGGTTTCTTTATCTGTAAAATGGGGATAATAAGAGGACCTACCTCATAGGGTTGTTGTAAGGATCAAATGAGATAGTGTTTGTAAAGAGCTTAGCAACAATGTCTGACACTGAGTAAATTGATATAAATGTTAGTTTTTGCTGTTTTTCTGTTTCTATTTTCAAATTTTCTCCCTGATACAGATTTAAAGTTCAATTCTAGGTACAACTAAGTAGATCTTCAATTCACTGGAGCCTTTCCATCTATTCCCTCTGTATCTTCTCTATCTGTATTGATCATCGCATTGTCTTCTCCATTAGATTAGACACTCTTTGAAGGCAAGAACTGTTTGTTTGTTTGTTTGTTTTTAATTTTTCTTTCATCTCCTGCACTTAGCACACAGTAAGTGCTAAAAAATGCTTGACCTCTGTTCTTAAAATGAATCAATTAGTTAACCTTAATTGACTAATTCCTGGTTCTTAGAAATAAAGATGTTAATTCCTAATTTCATCAATTATCATTAATTCATTGGTTATTATTACTTCCTAACTTTTATAACAACCCAGGCTTTAGTGCTCCTGGCTACCAAGAGTCATAGGTTAGAGGGGAAAACTCAAGGGTCTTTTCTAAATCTTTATTCTCTTTGACCTCTGCAGCCTTGGACACCTTCTCCTCCTCGATTCTCTCTTTTTCTCTAGGTTTTCAGGATACTACTTTCCCTCATTTTCCTAGATAGATCCTTGGTCTTTTTTGCTGGATTCTCATCCAGATCATGCTTTTCTGCCCTAGTCTCTGCTTATCTTCAATCTCCAGCTGCCTGTCAGACCTTTCAAACTGGATTTCCAGGAGCAACTTAAACTCAACCTGTCCAAAATGGAACTCATTATCTTTCCCCATAAATACTCCCTCGTCCACCACCTTCCCTATTACTTTATTTATTTTTATTTTTTTAAACTCTTACCTTCCATCTTGGAATCAATTCTGTGTATTGGTTCCAAGCAGAAGAGTGGTAAGGGCTAGGCAATGAGGGTCAAGTGACTTGCCCAGGCTCACACAGCTGGGAAGTGTTTGAGGCCACCTTTCTCTAGCCCTGACTCAATCCACTGAGCTACCCAGCTTTCCCCTTCCCTAGTACTTTAAAGAAAAACACCCTCTTCCCAGTCCCTTCTGCTCAAACCAGCAGTCATCTTGGACTCCTTACTATTTCTCACCCCCTTATCCAAGCAGTCACCTTTGCTATATCTCTCAAATTTACTCTCTTCTTCCTCTGACATTACCATCATACTGCAGGCGCTCATCACCACATACATGCCTGGATTATTTCAGTAGCCTGTTATGGGGGGTTTGGGTGAGGAACTGCCTACCTCAAGGCTCTCCCTATTCCAATCCATCCTCCATTTAGCTACTAATGTAATTTTTTTTAAACCCTTCCTTCCGTCTTAGAATCAATGTTGTGTATTGGCTCCAAGGCAGAAGAGTGGTAAGGGCTAGGCAATGGGGGTTAAGTGACTTGCCCAGGGTCACACAGCTGGGAAGTGTCTGAGGCCAAATTTGAACCCAGGACCTCCCATCTCCAAGCCTGACTCTCAAGCCTGTAAAGTGATCTTTCTAAAACACTCTCTGATCATATTCCCTCCCCCTACCCAATAAACTCTAATGACTTCCTGTTGTCTCCAGAAGCAAATGCAAAATGCTCTGTTTGTCATTCAAAAAACCCTCCATAAGCCAGGCCTGCTCTACCTTTCCAGCCTTCTTATTCCCTAGTCTCCCCTCTTGTATGCTTTGATCCAGTGATATTGACATTCTGTGAATAGTTCTGCTTTGCTAAGCTGTGGACAAGAGATGACTTTTATATGACTGCTGAACCACCACTAGGGTGCATCGGTGGTACTAAATGGTCAAAAGGAAGCCTGGCACTCATTCTTCCCTGAGTTTTCAAGTAAGGAAGTGAGGACCAAGCCTTGGTGGTGTGAACTTTAAAAAGTGCTCCACCCTACTTAGACGTACTTTAGGGGAAGATAAAGTTGTAATCTCCTGATTGAACAATGAAGGTACTTAGTTCTCACCTTATAGTGAAGCTAGAACTTTAAGCTGTCTATTTTTAGACCTTAATACAAAAAGGTGTTAAGTAGCTATAAAGATTAAATCAATCACAAAAAGGTCAAGTAACTCACAAAAGGTGAACTTAACAAAGAAGTGTTAAGTAACTCTAAAGATATAATCAAATCAAAGAAGGTGAGAACTAAAAGTATGGGCAGTCCTGGAGAAAAAGCCTTTAATGTTATTTGTAGATGTGAAAATTTAGAGGAGGAGACCCAAGGATGAAAGGTCTATATGTACGGTGGAAAGTTAGCTGAGAGCTGTGTGCTGAGCCTTTCATCATCTTAGCATGGCTACAAGCTATTGTCCGGTTTGGTGGTGAGTTTCTGGCTGAATTTTCCTCCTTTACTTTCCAACTTTTTCCTCTCAGAAGCCTCTAATCTTCTTCAGAGACCTAGAGGTGGGGAGTTTAAAACTCCCCCTGGCATAGGCCAGGTAGGAGAAATCCTATATCCTCTTTCCTCCTCCTTAAATTCCTTCCCTCTATATTAATTAAATTACCATAAATTTCCAGACTGACTTGGGAATTTTATTTGGTGACCATTTAAATCTAGATTTAAAGTCACAACACTAAAATTATCTGACAGTCAGAAAAGAGACCCCAAGACTCCATCCCACTCCCAAGGCTTTGTAGGCTGTGGGCTCAAGGCTCTGCTCTTCCTTCTGTCTCTGTTGGGTCTATTCTTGCCCTCTTCTAGATAGAGAGCATGGAAGATGGCTATGACCTTGTGAATTCTGAATAGTTAATGGTCAGAAGAGCAAACATCTACAGTCTGGAAGCTGGAGACCATGCCAAGATTTTCTTTCTTTTTTTTTTTTTAAATAATATTTTATTTGATCATTTCCAAGCATTATTCATTAAAGACATAGCTCATTTTCTTTTCTTCCCCCCCACCCCCCATAGCCTACGCGTGATTCCACTGGGTGTCACATGTGTTCTTGATTCGAACCCATTTCTATGTTGTCAATATTTGCATTAGAGTTTCGTTTAGAGTCTCTCCTCTGTCATGTCCCCTCAACCGCTGTATTCAGGCAGTTGCTTTTCCTCGGTGTTTCCACTCCCATAGTTTATCTTTTGCTTATGAATAGTGTTTTTTCTCCTAGATCCCTGCAGATTGTTCTGGGACATTACCCCACCACTAATGGAGACGTCCATTACGTTCGATTATACCACAGTGTATTAGTCTCTGTGTACAATGTTCTCCTGGTTCTGCTCCTCTTGCTCTGCATCACTTCCTGGAGGTTGTTCCAGTCTCCATGGAACTTCTCCACCTTTATTATTCCTTTTAGCACAATAGTATTCCATCACCAACATATACCACAATTTGCTCAGCCATTCCCCAATTGATGGGCATCCCCTCGCTTTCCAGTTTTTGGCCACCACAAAGAGTGCAGCTATGAATATTCTTGTACATGTCTTTTTGTCCATTATCTCTTTGGGGTACAGACCCAGCAGTGCTATGGCTGGATCAAAGGGTAAACATTCTTTTATCATCCTTTGGGCATAGTTCCAAATTGCCCTCCAGAATGGTTGGATCAGTTCACAACTCCACCAGCAATGAATTAATGTCCCTACTTTGCCACATCCCCTCCAGCATTCATTACTTTCCTTTCATGCCAAGATTTTCTAGAAAGTTAGTTGATGAAAAGCTCAAACCAGTTAAATTGGAGCAGAGACATGAATTCATACATCCATCTGCCAGGCCACAGTCAGAAATGAACTTAGTGGGGTGAATAATGTGAATTATAGGCCTGGAGATGGGGGGTCCTGGGTTCAAATCTTGCCTCAGACACTTCCTAGCTGTGTGACCCTAGGCAAGTCACTTAACCCCCATTGCCTACCTTCTGCCTTGGAACCAATACACAGTAGTGATTCTAGATGGAAGTAAGAATTTTTGGCGTTTTTTTAAAAATCATGTGAATTGAAGGGCATCACTTTCCTCTGGGACTGGGATAAGATAGGATATACACCTGGGTGCCAGGGAGAAACATTTATAATGACTGCCCTTATTTTCTGTGGTAATATTCTTTCATATAAGTTCATGGATGTTTATTTGTAAATTTAAACTGGAGCACAAACTGATGGAGGTTAGCAGTGAAGGAAATACATCAGAATGGGAGCTCTAGACAAAAGTAATAGAGAATCACCCCTAGAATCTGAGATGATTCGCTAAGAGGAGACACATCTGGACCAGCTCTGGGAGAGGGAAGCCATGATCTTACTGGATGGAGCACATGGAATCTGCCCTTAAGTCAAATTGTAAGTTGAGGTGAGGGAAGAAGACAGAGACATTGAAATTCAGCAAGACTGCTTACCAGGGTCACTCTGGGATCATAGGATCACAGATTTAGAGCTAAGAAAGACCTTAAAGACCCAGCATTTGAGTCCAACTCCTCTTATGCTTTCTTTAAAAAAAAGCCAATGTCTGATAGCTTACCAGTTAAATTAATATTCCTGCTAACTAGTTGCTAAACTCAGTCTTTTCTTTACTATAGAAGGAATGGAATAAGTCCTGGCAATCCCATCCTGATTCCAGGTTTTCCTTTATGTCTCCAAAGTAAAGAAAAGCAGGATCAAGAAGATGTATACATTATCTAGACACATAGCTTGGAGAGAGGCGAGAATTGAGGTCAGGACCAGCTGAGGAAAGCAGGAGACCCAACACTATAATAACTGGAGTGGGGGTGGGGGCAGGCACACCCCAGAGCATTTTTAAGTTGGGCATTTGGTACTTTTTCCAGCCCAGGAGAGGGATTCTGGGCTAGAATGAGCTCCATCTGGGCCCCTTCTCTCAAATAGAACTGTTCAGGATCCTAATTGCTTCAGAACAAAAAAGCCACTTTCTGAATGACTTTTAACCAGAGAGAGCATCTCAAGCTTCCACACAGTGGTCCAATCCACCCTTTCCAGCCAATATAGTGGGCTCCCCTTATCCCCAAAGTCAACCATGAGTCTGCCTGATGTGTTTCAGTCAATCAGACCCAGAAGCATTGGAGGTCTACCCATGGGCTCCATCCACTGGGGCAGCAGTCATCTCTTCTGCTTTCACTTCACTTCCACTTTTCGAAGGTTTTAATGGGGGGCACCGAGGGGGAGAAGGCAAGCTGGACGGCTAGAGAGCCAGCGGTGGGGGAAGGAACAAGGAGAGAGAGCACATACACACATACATACATACAAACATGTACATATATGTATATATACACGTATAGGATTGATTTAAGGTGTTCACTTACATCTATGCCATCGATTCTATGGTTTTAACTATTCAGAGTAGATCTTGGGATCAGGCCCTAATATAAAGGTAGCATCAAAAAAATGCCATGAATAGTGAATAAACCCTCAGTTTATTCAGGCAAGTAACAACTAGAAACAGGAAAAGTTCTATAGATTCAAACATACCAAAACTTATACAAGAAGGAATGAGCCGTTAGCTGGGAGCCAATTGAACTCTGGCTCTGGCTAAGAGAGAAAAGTCCTTTTTGATTTCAATTTCAAGGGGAAATTTCCTGAAGTCTCTAAGGAATCCCACTGGAAATAAGGAACTTAACCAATAAGGAATGATCTGACTTTGGGTCTTTCCCTTTCTCCTCCCTGAACTTGATCTTAGAAAGAATCTGGGATGATGGATGTACTTAAGGACAGGATGAAGAGGAATCCCTCATCTCCAAAGCTCTCACATCAATGCCTCTCCTGAAGCAGTCACACAGGGTCATGGTATCGTTCTTTTCAGCAACTAGGAGAGTCTCAGAAAATGGTTCTAGGCTCGGTTGACTCCTGAGATTTAGTCTTAGTCCCCATTGCTGTTTTGTGGTATAATTTTATAGCAGACTCTCACCCTGTATAAGTTCAGGGACTCCCTGACATCTTTCCATGGATCCCAAGTTGAGAGTGCTTTCTTTAGATGGCTCTTATTTGTAAATGTCATCATGCTAATTGCATCCAAGGTCCAGAATCCTAAAGAGCCTTCCAAACGAGCTCCATGATCATCTAAAAGACTTCAGGCTAATGAAATATTAGGGAAAACCAAGTGGATACAGAATATCAATTGTCTAAAAAAGATTATGGAGTTGGATGGATGGTCCACAGGACTAATCCACATATGTAAGCATGTATGCATACATGTGTGTAATTGTGTACACAGGAACATTTATATTTATTTTAAATATCTGTATTCATGGATAGCTAAACTCATCTAGCTAGCTACATACACACATGTACATCTATTGTGATATCTTTCTCTTTCTCTAATATACCCTATAAATCATCAACGAACCAGACCCAGATTTCATTAGGTTTTAGAGGGAATGACCTGAATTAAACTTGTAAAACTGCACTACTTCTAGGGACCCCAGATTTCTCCCTGAAACAAAAAGCCATCTTTTTAACACCAATATTCTTCTTTTTTTAAATTAATTTATTTTTTAGAATATTCTTCCACATTTACATGATTCATTTTCTTTCCCTCCCTGCTCCCAGAGCTGATGAGCCACTCCACTAAAACCAGTATTCTTCTAATGGTACCACATGGCTACAAATAATGGAATACCACAGTGTCCAAAGATTCAAAATGGCCTGTCATCAAAAGGGCAATGGAGAAATGCAGGGTGAATGTGAATAGGTTCCAGCATATTACAAGCTATCAGCTATGTGCAATAAAGCAGGAGAAAAGATATTAGAAAGGTATATGAATGGAAAAGGATGCCACTCATTGGAGAGAACATTGTTCAGTTGTTGTTCAGTCAGGTCTGACTTCTTAACAAAGATACTAGAGTGGTTTGCCCTTTCTTTCTCCAGTTTCTTTTACAGATGAGGAAACTGAGGCAAACAGGCTTAAGTGATCTGCCCAGGATTACTGAGCTAGTGTCGGAAACCAGATTTGAACCCAGGAAGATGAATCTTCCTGTCTTCAGGCCTGGCACTCTGTCCATTGTGCCCCTGTGAGATATACCATAGCTTATGGACAAGCCTGAAAGCTTCATTTCCCCTCCCCATATAACCGCAACAACCCTTCTTCCCCCCACATTCACATACTTTTTGAGAGGGCCTCAATGGAGGATATATAAGAAGATATGGATAAATGAATGGGAAAACCCCCCAACATTTAAGTGCTTACTATGTGCCAGGTACTGTTCTAAGCCCTTGGGGATGCAAGTAGAAAAAGCAAACTAGTCCCTGCCCTCAAGAAGCTTATATTTGAATAGGAGAAGACCACACAGTAGGGCAATAGGGACCAAAGAAAGATCTTTGTCTTCTGCCTTAGAGTCAATACCAAGTATTGGTTCCAGGGCAGAAGAGTGGTAAGGGGTTGGCCACTGGGACTAAGTGACTTGCCCAGAGTCACACAAGAAGGGTGTCTAAGGCCATATTTGAACCCAGGACTGACCATCTTCAGTTCTGGCTCTCTATCCACCGAATCACTTACCTGTCCCTCAAAGAAGGATATTTTGGCCAGGAAAGTTACTAAGACAGTGAATGGACTAAGAAAGAAATTAATTGATAATGTCCTTCCAGGAAAGGTAGTGTTCATTTGCTTATTGTACCCAGAGCTAGAAGCAGAAAGAGGGGTGGGGAGGGCAGCTTCCCCCCACAGCATGGCATGAAGATAGCCAGGGAGCAGCAGCATGGATTCTAGATCAGATTAGCCATGGCAAAACCTTATTAATCTCAAGTCTGGAAATCCAAGGAAGGCATTAAAGTGCTGGTTTGGAGGTAGAGAATGGAGTGTGGAAACATGTCGTGAGGATGATCAAGGAATAGGAATAAGCATGTGCACAAATAGAAAACGTGAATGGGCTGAATCATAGGGGCATGTATCTGGGGCAGGAAGGGATCTTGGAATTCACACAGTCCAACTCCCTCATTTTATAGATAAGGAAACTGAGGCCTAAGGAAGTAAAATGTGTGAAGATTGGAGTTAGCTATTTCCTGATTTTAACAATGAAGATACTTAGTCTAACAAAATCAGGGGGGGAATTGTGAACATTAAATTATTCCACCTTACTTAGACCCTACTTTAGGGGAAGATAAAGTTGTAATCTCCTTTTTGAACAATGAAGGTACTCTTACCTTATAGAGAAGCTAGAACTTTAAGTTAAGTCTATTTTAAGATCATAATACAAAAAAGGTGTTAAGTAACTATAAAGGTTAAATTAATCACAAAAAGGTTAAGTAACTCACAAAAGGTAAACTTAACAAAGAAGTGTTAAGTAACTCTAAAGATATAATCTAATCAAAGAAGGTGAGAACTCTAAAAGATATGGGCTTTTAGAGGAGTAGACACAATAGTGAAGGGTCTATATAGTTGGCTCACTTCCTCTCTCAGGCACCTTTCTGGTGGCAGAGAGTTGGCTGATGGCAGTGTGCTAGGCCTTTTGGCATCTTAGTGTGGCTACAAGCTATTGTCTGGTTTGGTGGTGAGTTTCTGGCTGAGTTTTCCTCCTTTCCAACTTTATCCTCTTAGAAGCCTCTAATCTTCTTCAGAGACCTAGAGGCGGGGATTTTAAACTCCCCCTGGCACAGGTCAGGCAGGAGAAATCCTATATCCTCTTCCCTCCTTCTCCTTAAATTCCTTCCCTCTATATTAATTAAATTACCATAAATTTCCAGACTGACTTGGGTATTTTATTTGAGATTTCCCTTGGCAACCAATTAAATCTAGATTTTAAGTCATAACCCTAATATTATCTTTACAAATGACTTGCCAAGATCCCACAGATAGGAGACCTAATTCAGATTCCAACTCTAACTAATTATAAAATAATATTAGAGGGAGCAACTAAGTGGCTCAGTGGATTGAGAGTCAGGTCTAGAGATAAGAAGTCCTAGGTTCACATTGTGTGACCCTGGGCAAGTCACTTAACCCCTATTGCCAAACCTTTATCTCTCTTCTACCTTGGAACCAATATGCAGTATAGATTCCAAGATGGAAGGTAAAATTAAAAAAAAATAGAATATTTGATAAAGTAAAAACAAACACATCATTTAATAAAATAAAAAAATTATTTAACTGTCATTCTAATGAATTCTATAGGTCCTCTCACTTTATCTCCAATAGGGTTGTGGTTTTTTTTCTCCCAGCACTATGGATACCATTTAAAAGGGTTTGGAAGAAGCACTCTCATCAGTGAGATCACTGATCCATTGAATTATTTCTATCTCAAAGGTGAAGAAAATGATACTTTCCAGTCTTCAGCTGAAAAGTAGTTTTCTTGACACAGGAAAAAAAATTCCATCCAATGTGTTATTTATGGACCATGTCACAGTCCCAGGTGCTCTGGCCGATAGCTACAATGCAGTCAAGGTTATCACTAGGACCCCAAGTTTGGGGGATGTACACTGCCATTTCGACTAATCAGCCAGAGCTGCCTCAGGGTAGCATGGTAGGGCAAAGGAGTCAGAAGTAGGCAGCTGACATACACCCAGAAAAAGACATGAGATACTTTTATATGAGGAATGAGTGCAGAGTACTTATTAACCATTTACAATGGGCTAACCACTATGCTAAACACTAGAGATACAAATGAGAATGTTAGGCAGCCCCTGTTCTCAAGAAGCTCCCTTTTCAATTGGGGTACACAAGCCAAGTCTAAGGATTTTGTAAGCACCTACTATGTGCCAGGCATTGTACTAAGTACAGGACAAGACAAATAGGAGGCTTCAGCACCAAGGGAAAAGGTCCTTTTTAGGATGTAGCTATAAGGCATATGTTAGTATGTATTCTCTGGTGTCATTTCCATTAATAAAACTATTTCTGATGTTGAACCATTTGATGCTTTCAAGAATGATGATGCAAGAACTTTCTTTTCTGGATCTTCAGTAGCTGTGGCAAAGAAGATATTGAACGTGTAGTTATTACACTTCTCAAATGACAACTCTGGAAGAAGGTAGCCTATGTTGGATGACAGAATTCAAAGAATGGAGGGAAGGAGGAAGGAAAGGAGAGAGGGAAGAAGAGAGGAAGGGAAGGGAAGAGGAAAGGAGGAATGGAAGGAAAGAAGGGAAGGAAGGAAATGGAGGAAGGAAGGGAAGAAGGAAGGAAAGAAGGCAGGAAGGGAGAAAGGAAGAAAGGGAGGGAAGAAGGGAAGAAGGAAGAAAAGATAGAGAGGGAGGGAGGGAGGAAAGAAGGCAGGGAGGGAAGAAGGAAGAAAGGAAAGAAGAGAAGAAGGGAAAGAGGGAGAGAGGAAGGAAAGAAGGCAGGGAGGGAAGAAGAAAGAAAGGAAGGAAAAGGAGAGAGAGAGGGAGGAGGAAGGAAGAAAGGAAGGAGAGAGAAAGAAAGAAATGAAGGAAGAAGAAAGATTTATTAAACATATATGTGCCTGGTGCTAGCATAATAATGCCATAACAAGAACAAATATTATTTCATCTGATTGCCACAACAGTTACCCCATTTTACCGTTGAGTAAATTGAGACAGACAGAGGTTATGTCACTTGCTTAAGGTCACACTTTATGACCCATAAAGTGCTTTCCCCACAATGGCTTTATGATGTAAGTTGAACAATGCTGGCTTCTCTGCTGTTTAGGATGTTCTGACCTAAAGATGTCCACTAGGTGGTGGAGTAGAGAGAATGCTCCTGAATCAGGAAGACATCATACACTCAAATCCAGCCTCAGACCTTTCCTAGCTGTGTGACCCTAGCCAAGTCACTTCACCTTGATTATGTCAGTTTCCTCATCTGTTAAAAAAAAAAGAGTTGGTGAAGGAAATGGCAAACCACTTGCAAAGAAAACTCCAAATGGGGTCTTGAAGAGTCAAAAACAATTAAACAACCACAAGCCAGAGGCAGCAACATGGCTTAATCAGCTCTTTCACTTTTAGTCCAGCATGGAGAATGTTCTTTGTCCTTGCCTGAACACACAGAAGCCTCTAGCTTCTCCACTTTATGTGCTATATGCCACTTTCATAGGTCTCTGCTATTTTCCTCTCTATCATTCCTAGATACCTTCTTACTCTTTCAAAACCTTTTAAATATCTTTTTTCTTTAAAAACAAACAAAAAAATCTTACCTTCCATCTTAGAATCAATGCTATGAACTCATTCCAAGGCAGAGGAGTGATAAGGGCTAGACAATGGAGGGCGTTAAGTAACTTGCCAGGCTCACACAGATAGGAATGTCTGAGGTCAGATTTGAACCCAGTATCTCCTGTCTTCTGGGGTCTGTGAACTTTTTTTTAATTTTTTTATTTTATTATTATTTTTTTTAATTAAAACCCTTACCTTCCGTCTTGGAGTCAATACTGTGTATTGGCTCCAAGGCAGAAGAGTAGTAAGGGCTAGGCAATGGGGGTCAAGTGACTTGCCCAGGGTCACACAGCTGGGAAGTGGCTGAAGCCAGATTTGAACCTAGGACCTCCCGTCTCTAGGACTGGTTCTCAATCCACTGTGCTACTCAGCTGCCCCCGGGTCTGTGAACTTTAAAGATAGACAGACAGGCAGACAGACAGACAGACAGACAGACAGATAGATAGATAGATGGATGGACAGACAGATAGGTAGGTGAATAGATAGAAAGATAGATGGATAGATGGGTAGATAGATAGAAGGATAAATAATCTATGTATGTTTCAATATAATTAGTTTCTTTTATATTATTTATGCATTTTATTTTATGCATTTAAAAACATTATTCTGAGAAAAAGTCCATAGTTGTCACTCTACTACCATTGAGGTCTAGGGGACACACACACGTTAAGAACCTCCAACTCAGATATTTATTTAAACTAGGTTTCACCTGTATAAAAATGAGTGAGTGAAAGGAGGAGGGAAGATGGAGGTGGGGTATATATGTGGCATATGTTTTGCTCCTGGCCTCATACTCCCCCAGGGAGAGTTCTGGGTACCCAGCTTCCATCACTCTTCCAACTCAGTGGCCAAGAAGTGGTCCATTGCTGTTAGAGGCTTGAAGTAGTTATAGGGACATAAGGAGTGTGTGTGTGTGTGTGTGTGTGTGTGAGTGTGTGTGTGAGTGTTTGCTTAAAAGTGCACTCACACATGCACATGTCTAAGAGAGGGCTGGTAGGGAAGAGTTACAGGATTAGAAAGCAAAACTGAAACAGCCCCTGGAGGCATCCCTGTGTGCTGAATTTACAGCAGCAGCTTGGGAGTCGTATAAATGACTAATGTCTCGTGATGTTCTTTTCCGAGCAAGCTACAAAAAATTGTCAGGGGCCCTTCAGTGTTCCGCAGATGTGTCTGGAATTCAAATAATTTGATTCTTCGATACGATGACAACGGGAGGCAGGGCATTACCTTGACAGAGTGATGGGGAAGACAGCTGCTCTGCCCAATATTCATGAAAGATATTGCGCTAACAACTGTTCTCTATTTGGCATCTTTGCTGAGATCTCCATTATGCCTCGCTCCTATTGCCCTTCTTCAAGGGCACTAAATTAAAAAGTAATGCTACTGGTAATTCTTTCATCTTTGCCAGCCCTGGCACTAAATAATGGGGAAAAGTGAAATAAACCAGCGATGATGGAAACTGATATCCCTTGGGGGGAAAAATGATGCTGACATTAAGCTGGACTCAAGAAAATGCATTTGAATAAAAGGTGACAGAGAATTGTTACTGTTCTCCTAACCCCTGCCAAACTGTGGCAGCCATGCAGCCCTCCTCTCTCTAATTTGTCTTTAGTGGAAGACCATAGTAACATTATCCCAAGTACAATAGCTGTAAGGATTCTAGCTGTAATAAATGGGAAACTGAGTGTTCTTCAAGCTGTTTTTATCAACTAAATCTCTGAGTGTTTTATTTATTTTTAATAAAAAATAATTTTCATCCCAGAGGCAGTGGAGCCTAATGATAGACTGAGCTGGTCTTGGTTAAATGACAAAAACTATGGAAAGAACACTGAGATTGGAGTCAGAAGACCTAAGTTTGGAACTCAAGGGTGCTATTTACCACCTTCATGACTCTGATCAAGTAACTTAATTTCTTTGAGCCTCAGTTTACTCATGTATAAAATGAAGAGATTGGATTGGATGATTGCCATTGTGTCTTCCAGCTCCACAATCCCATGACCCTTGCTGTGTGACTCTAGCTAAGTCTATTTTTTTTTATGTCTCAAATAGCCATTGTTTATTTTTTGAGTACATATTCTACTCTATAAGCATCCTATCATCCCCTATAAAAATCTTTATCTTCCCTCTTTTTTAAAAGCCTTACCTTCCATCTTATAATCAATATTGAGTATTGGTTCCAAAGTAGAAGAACAGAGCTAGTCAATTGGGGTTAAGAGACTTGCCCAGTGTTACATGGCTAAGAAGTGTCTGAAGTTTGATTTGAACCTAGGACTTCCTGCTGCTGAGTCTGACTATCCACTGAGCCACCTACCTGTCTGGCTAAGTCTATTAAGATCCGTGTGCCTTCCAGGAACCTTTCCCAGACTTGAGGTCAGTTTTCTCCAAGTATTTTTGATCAGGGTGCCTCTAACAGTAATAAATAAACACAATTCTTACCTTCCTCTTAGAACTGCTATTAAGTATCAGTTTTCAAAGCAAAGGAGTGGAAAGGACTAGGGAATTGGGGTTAAATGACTTTCCCAGGGTTATATAGCTAGGAAGTATATGAGGTTAGATTTGAACCCAGGACTTCCCCCCATTCTTCAGATCTGGATCTCTATCCATTGAGCCACCTAGCTGCCCTAACAGTAAAATATTTTTGAGCATGCATTCCCAATATATGTCTATTTTCTTCTACATGAACTACTGTTACATTTTATAATATATTGTGTAGTAATGTATTATAAAATATACACAAAATTGAAATGTCAAAGGATGAGATAAAGATGAAATATTTTTAAGTTTCAATTTTTAACAGTAAAAAGCTATCATTGCTCAATAAAGTATTTCAAATTAATAATGGCAATTATTGAATTTTGATCATGGTTATTAATTAGTAATAATAATAATTAATGACATCTAGTATTTATAGTTCCCTAAGGACTTAAAAGTATAAGTGTTAATTAGTAATACTAATAATTAATGATGGATAACATGTACATAGTTCTGTAAAGTTTGCAAAGTGCTTTACAATTATTATCTCATTTTATCCTCAAAAATATCCTGGGAGGTAGGTGTTATTATTAACTTCATTTTACTAATAAGGAAACTGAGGCGGGTGGTGGTTAGGTGATGCTCTCAGGGTCCTACAATTTGTAAGTGTCTGAGGAGGGATTTGAACTTAAGTCTTCCTTATTCCAGGTCCATAACTCTATCCATTGAAAGAGAGAACACTGGACTCAAATACATTGTAATTTTTAAAAAATACTTTAAAACTTTATTATACAGGGATCAATAGTCCAGTTCCAAGGCTAGTTTATTTGACTGTTTGGTTTTAATGGCTCTCATAACTGAAAGGACACCTTAAAAAGATCCATAGATCTAAATGGTATGAGTACATTGCTAGCTGAGCTTACTAGATTATAATATTCTTTGTTCAATCCTAAACACCAATAACATAGACGTTTTTGAATAGCCTGAGTAATCCCCAAAGTCTCAGCCTGCTGGCAAAGCCAGGACATGGCTTAGGACTTCTAGATCCTTTAAGCCATAGCATCCTTTTGGAGGTTGATGGTTATTGTCACCTCTGAGAAGGTTATCCTTTCAGGAAATATTTCCTCCTGGTTAGCTGGTTCCTGGTTATTCCAGCTCCCATGGCACCTCCAAGGCTTCCTGAGGTTACATTTGAACCCAGAACCTCCCTTTTCTAGGCCTAGTGTTTTTTTCTACTAAGTCACCCAGCTGCTTTCTTAATGAATGAAAGAAAAAGTATTTCTAAAACACTTTGTGTCAAACATTGTACTAAGTTCTGGAATAAAACACAATTTTCTCCTTTTGTCAGTCTTAATATATTATTTTTTATAAATATACATTTCTATTCTCATTTTTTCCATCTATTTGATGGATTGTGATCTGCATCATTGGAGGAAATATTTTAATATTGATAGCTAATATTTCTACAGTGCTTAAGATTTTCAAAGTGATTTAAAACTATTAGTTTCTTTAGTCCTGACAACACTGAGTTAATCCTCATTTTAGAATTGAAGAAATTGAGGCAGACAGAAATGAATTAATTTATCTAGGGTCATACTGCTAGTAAGTTTCTTTTTAAAAATAGTTTTATTTTAACCCTTATCTTCCATCTTAGAGTCAATACTGTAGGAAGGAAGGAAGGAAGGAAGGAAGGAAGGAAGGAAGGAAGGAAGGAAGGAAGGAAGGAAGGAAGGAAGGAAGGAAGGAAGGAAGGAAGGAAAGAAGAGGAAGGGAAGGAGGGAGGGATGAAAGGACTAGACAATGGAAGTTAAGTGACTTACCCAAAGTCACACAGCCAGGAAGTGACTAAAGCCAAATTTGTACACAAGACCTCATGTCTCCAAGCTTGGGTCTCAGTCCACTGAGTCACCTAGCTGCCTCCTGCTAGTAAATTTTTAAGGCAGGATTTGATATAGGGTCTTCCTGACTATAAGTTCACTGAGCCACCAAGCTGCCTCATCAATGATATTGGGAATTCACTAAAACACTGAAGTATTGAATATAAGTGCTCAAAATCATGAATTGCCTCTCAGTACCACTTTAGTTCCCATATTTTAACATTATGTGTTTGTATTGCCAATCAAATATTCCCATATGCCAATGGATCTGTGATCTCATTGATTTGGGTGTGATTTCCAACAATGCAAATCACAACCTTCCCTACCTGTAGGATTGTTATCCATATCATGAGGATGATGATCATAGCTAGAATTTAAATATGCTAATGTTTGTAAAACCCCTTACAAATATTATTTAATTTTATCTTAACAATCTGGGGAGGTAGGTCCTATCATTATTCCTTTTGCAGATGAAAAAACTGAAGCCAACAGAGGTGAAGTGACTTGCCCAAGGTTACACAATTAGTGTCTAAGGCAGGACTAACTCAAGTCTTCCTGACTCCAGGTCTAGCACTCTATCCACTGATCCACTTATCTGTTCTATCTCTAAGCACAAGTTTGCCAAAGGAGTTCCAATCCTTATTCTGGGGTCCTTTCTTGTATTCTCTTGATATCAAAAGTATTCCAGAGGAGCACTCAGTCATCATCAATCAATTATACCCAACCTTACCACATGACAGACAGTATCTTCTTTTCTCTTCCTCCTTCTCCTTCCTTCCTTCCTTCCTTCCTTCCTTCCTTCCTTCCTTCCTTCCTTCCTTCCTTCCTTCCTTCCTTCCTTCCTTCCTTCCTTCTTTCTTTCTTTCCTTCTTTCCTTCTTTCTTTCTTTCTTTCTTTCTTTCTTTCTTTCTTTCTTTCTTTCTTTCTTTCTTTCTTTCTTTCTTTCTTTCTTTCTTTCTTTCTTTCTTTCTTTCTTTCTTTCTTTCTTTCTTTCTTTCTTTCTTTCTTTCTTTCTTTCTTTCTTTCTTTCTTTCCTTCTTTCTTTCCTTCTTTCTTTCTTTCCTTCTTTCTTTCCTTCTTTCTTTCCTTCTTTCTTTCTTTCTTTCTTTCTTTCTTTCTTTCTTTCTTTCTTTCTTTCTTTCTTTTCTTTCTTTCTTTCTTTCTTTCTTTCTTTCTTTCTTTCTTTCTTTCTTTCTTTCTTTCTTTCTTTCTTTCATATTCGTTCTAAATTAGAGTGGTAAGAATTAGGGGTGACACAGCTAGGACCACAGCTAGGACATGTCTAAGATCAAATTTGAATGCAGATCCTTCTGATTCCAGGTCTGGCTCTCTAACCACTGTACTACCTTGCTGCCCCCACCCCATAAAATACTATCTAGTTGTGTGACTTGGAGTAATGTTTTTTCTATTTCCTCTCTTACTTCTTCTACTTAGCCCTTCTCTGAAATGATTCAGTTTTCCATTGAGTTCATAGCTTTATTTGCATTTTCACAGATTTCTCATATCAGTTTTATTTCCTCTTTAAATTCCTTTATGGTGTCAGTTGATCTATTTTATTGTATCCTGACGAAATTCTAATTTAGTTTCCTATTATGCTGCTAATATTACTTTAGTACAGTTTTCTTCTGCCTTGTTTATTTCTTTTATTATTTTTTTCTTCCAAAACATTTCTTTTGAGAGTTTCTGATCATTTTAATTCTTTGGCGATTGCTTTTTTAATTAATGAGGGAAATATTGAGGGAGTTGAGATCTTTCACTCTTGTGTCTACTCAGAAGTCCCTGGACTCTGAGGTCCTTTGATGTCTATCTATAACAGTATGCTCCATGAAAAATAGAATCCAGAGTCTGGATGGAAGAAAATCTGGCAAAGGAGTTACCTACTGATTGGCTGGCATTTCACAGTGGAGAGGACATACATCTTTCCCAGATGCTCATGTCTGTGGGAGAGCCCTGGCCACCTCATGTTTATTCTATTTCTAGAATTGCCCTATAGATAATACATCTATAACCAAGATCAAACAGCCTGCCAGCACTGAAAGGGGGAAGGGAAGGGAGGGAGGCAGATAAGTTCAATTATAATAACAGAGGAAAACATGTGAGGTTTTGTTATAACATACAATTAGTAAAAAATAAAAATAAAAAAGAATTTTAAAGACTTGTCATGTATTTGACTTGTCTTGTTTGGCCCCAAAAGGCAAGGACTAGGATTTGCTGGTGGAAGGTGAAGAGGGGTTGGTTTAATTTCTTTCTTTTCTTTTTTTTAAACCCTTATCTTCCATCTTAGAATCAATGCTATGTATTGGTTCTAAAGAGGAAGAATGGTAAGGGCTACCTAGGCAATGGGAGTTAAATGACTTGCCCAAGGTCACACAGCTAGGAAGTATCTGAAGTCATACTTGAACCCAAGACTTTCCATCTTTAGGTCAGATTTCATTTCAATGAAAAGGTAACGTTTCCCTAGCAATCAAAGTTATTCAAAGGGGGTAGTGGGTTCTACCATGAAAAATTTTTTTAAATCACCAATCACACATTTTTAAATTTGCCTTCTGTCTTAGAATCATTACTAGCTATCAATTCCAAGGCAGAAGAACAGTAAGGGGTAGGCAGTTGGGGTTAAGTGACTTGCCCAAGGTCACACAGATAGGAAATATCTGAAGTTAGATTTGAACCTAGGACCTCCCTTCTCTAAACCTGGGGCTCTCCATCTACCTACCTGCCCCTATGAAACTCTTCAAAGCAAAGCTGGATGATCACTTGTAGGGCATGTTATCTAGGGACTTCTCAAGCCTCTGAGATTCATTTCAGCTCTGTGTTTTTGTGAGGGTTTTGGTCTTTTTTTCTACATAAAATTAATTGGTTTAATTGATAATATATATGTTATGAATAAATAACATGCCAACAGATTCAACCTCTCTGATTTTCATGGGATATTAAGTCCCAACGCCTGCATAGCAAAGGGAAACTCAGCAATTTTATCATTTACTTACTGAATCCTAACCCAGGGAATATGACTCTGGCCCCACATGAAGGTCATCTGATTTATTTACGGGTAGCAATGGGTCTCTTGCCATGGTTTGAGGATTTTCAAGTACCAGCAATTATTATCCCATTAGACCTCCCTGATTTCCTCCCTGATTTAGTGGTAGCCTCATTTGCCATGTGCCTTGAGGACTCTTCTCTGGAATAAAATTTCAGCAAAATCCCCAATATTAATTTAAAATTAGAGAATGATTATCTTTCCCCTGTAGCATCTTATTCATTTAAACCTGATTTTAATAAATGGTAATCTGCATCACTAGGAGGAATATTCACCCAGAGACAGTAGATCTATCAGAAGTAACAGCAGGAATTGGACTATATGATTTCTAAGCATCTTTCCAATTCTAAAAATATGGAAATCTTTTCCTTGTCACTAGCTAAGATGGTGGAATAACTTTCCCTTTTTCCACAAAAAAAAAACCCACCAAAAAAACCCAACTCCTCAAGTCCCATCTAGAAAATACAGCAGACCTGATTGGAAAAATCTAAGTATTAAAATCACAGGGAATCATTTTTCTAGCCCAGGTTGGCATAGTGAGACAGATGGGGAAGTCTGCTGGCACTGGGGAGGGTATTTAGTCAGGAGTACATAAACTATATGTGTAGGGAAGGTTATATCCCACTGTAAGATGGAATCCTAGATCCAACACTAAGGGGTCTAAATGTGTGTAAAGAGAAGAAATAAGTGCCAACTGATAGCTCTGTCACTCATTACCCAGTCCCATGCATCTAGGAAGGACCAAGGAGACACTCTTGAACCCAAAGGTGGCATTCCAAGATAAGGGGTGGTCCCAGGACCCAGGATGTGTGGCTTGTACCCAGGGTACAGGGTAGGGTCTCAGTTCCAGCATCTAGCCCAATCTGAAGCCTCCCTGCAGAAGGATAACCAAGGTAGGAGTTCTGGATCTAAGGGAAACCAACAATTTTAACTCATTAAACCAGCAGTTTTCTGGCTGGCTAACAGATGCTAAAGGCAGCAGTAAGGTACTGAAACTCCAAAGGAATGATGTTCTGACCCAAACCCAGATCAGAAACCTGAAGAGCTCAAACTAGGGTAGCGAGTGATTGAGCCTGACTTGGATCAGACCACTTTGGGAGTGCTAAAAGCCTGCAGATCTCCAGTCTGAGCTGTCCTGGAGATCCTGGAATAAAATAGCTCTCATTATCCCAAGAAAGTAAAAGCAGGACAAGGCCAGATATTTCCTCTGGAAATGGGCAAAGCCTGGCACCAACCTAGAGTCCAAAGTTAGGAAGTGGGCAAACAGAAAAAGAATCCCATGTCCATAAAAAGCTATTATGGGGACAAAGATGATCTAGAGACAAATTCAGGAGGGAAAGGAAGAGAATAAGCATTTTTCTAAACCCTTATCTTCTGTCTTAGAATCAGTAGTATGTATTGGTTCTAAGCAGAAGAGCAATAAGGGCTAGGCAATGGGGGTTAAGAGGATAGAGAGTCAAGCCTGGAGACACGAGGTCCTGGGTTCAAATTTGACCTTAGACACTCCCTAGTTGTGTGACCCTGGGTAAGTCACTTAACCCCAGTTGCCTAGCCCTTACTGTTCTTTTGCCTTGGAACTAATACCTAGTAAGACTTTAAAAACAAACAAACAAACAAAAATCCATGCTATACCAGGTACTGTGCTAAGTATTAGGGATATAAAAATCAAAGATGATAGTCCTTGGCTTTGTCTCTGATTCCTGATGATAATAAAGTTCAGAGGAGACATCTATGTTATCTTGTATTCATTTAGGTAGAACTGTCATTTTTTAGCATTTCAGTTTTGTCTATCTGTGAGCAATGAGTATTTCTCCATTTGTTTAGATCTGTCTTTATTGGTTTGAAAAGTGGTTTTTATTTGTGTTTTATAGTTCCTTTGTGTATCTTGAAAGATAATCTCCCAAAGATTTTATATTGTCTGCAGTTATTTTAAATAGAATTGCTCTTTCTATCTCTTCTTACCGGGTTTTGTGGGCAATATATAGAAATTCTAATGATTTTTTGTCATTTTATTTTACATCCTGCAACCATACTAAAGTTAATTATTTCAAATAGCTTTTTGGTTGACTCTCTAGGATTCTTTAAGTATGTTTTCATATCTTCAAAGAACGATCGTTTTGTCTCCGTGTTGCCTTTTCCTATTCCTTCAAATGTTTTGGTCTTATTGCGGTAGCCAGCCTTTCTAAGGTAATACTGAATAATAATGATAATAATAATAAAATAATAATTATATTAAGTGATAATAGGCACCCTGATCTTATCGGGAAGTCTTCTAGTTGATCCCCATTGGAGATTATGTTTGCTTTTGATATTACTTATCATTTCAAACAAGGATCTATTTATTCCTTTGACTTCAAGTCTTTTTTTTAATAGGAATTTTTAGGTTTTTAATTAATTAATTAATTAATTAATTAATAGGTTTTTAATAGGAATGAGTTCTATTTTGTGAAAAAGGTTTTCTATATCAATTGACATAATCCTGATTTTTGTTGTTTTTGTTATCAAGATGGTCAATTATATGTATAGTTTTCCTAATATTAAACCAGCCCTGAATTCCTGGTATAAATCCTACCTAGTGTATACATGCAAATAAGCTTGACTCTCCCCATCAAGAGTTCATGATGTCATGGGTCAGTGGAAGAAATTAAATAGGAATTTTGGGGGAGTTTTATGAAGCAGAAGACAACACATGAAGGCCAGCAAACAAAGCATTGACCTACATATAGCCTATGACCAAATACAAAACCCAGATTTAATAATAAGGGACCATAAACACTTCATAAAAGAAAGAGAAACAATTCAGACTTCTTCTCTAGGATGATGGGAGGGCCAAAATTTTTTTATGCGGATTTTCCAGATCATAAGGATGCTAGGGGAGGGGACAGCTGGGTGGCTCAGTGGATTGAGAGTCAGGTCCAGAAGTGGGAGGTCCTGGGTTCAAAAGTGACCTCAGATACTTTCTAGCTGTGTGACCTTGGACAAGTCACTTAATACCCATTGCCCAGCCCTTACTGCTCTTCTAGTTTAGAACCAAAACACAGTATTGATTCCAAGACAGAAGGGAAGGATTAAAAAAAAATAACAATGCCAGCCCTAACTCCAGTGCTATAGAAGAGATACCTGTGTTTGTGAAATATTGCTGTAGTCTTTTTGCTAGTGTTTTTTTTTTAAACTATTTCCTTCTGTCTTAGAATTGATACTAAGTGGGGTAGCTTGGTAGCTTAGTAAACTGAAAGCCAAGCCTAGAGACAGGAGATCCTGGGTTTAAATCTGGCTTCAGACTTTCTAGCTGTGTGACCCTGGGCAAGTCACTTAACCCCCCTTGCCCAGCTCTGACCACTCTTCTGCCTTGGAACCAATACACAGCATTGATTCTAAGATGGAGGGTGAGGGTTTACAAAAAAAAAGAATCAATAGAGAGACTGAATTTTGATTTTGACTTGATTGATATTGTTTATCCTTTATTTTTTTTGTTATCGTTTTCTTTTTTTACTTCTACTTTCTGTCTTAGTTACAACTCTAAGATAGAAGGGCAAGAGCATGGGGGTTCAGTAATTTGCTCAGGGTCACACAGCTAGGAAGTGTCCGAGGCCAGATTTAAACCCACGTCTTTCCTATTACAAGCCTGACACTCTACTGATCCACCTAGCTGCTCCATGTCCTTTACAAAAAAATTTTAAACCCGTACCTTCTGCCTTAGAATCAATTCTAAGTGTCAATTCCAAAGCAGAAGAGCAGTAAAAAATAGGCAATTGAGGTTAAGTGATGTGCCTCCCCAGGCCTTCCAGCTAAGAAGTGTTCAAGTCTAGATTCAAACCCAGGACCTCCCACCTCCTGGCCTGGTTCTCTATCCATTGATCTATGTGGCTGCCCCTTGTTGTTGTTGTTTTTTAACCCTTACCTTCCATTTTAGAATCTATCCTGTGTATAGGTTCCAAGCCAAATAGAAGATTTGCTTTTGGATTCTGGAAGTAACAAGGAACCTCTGGGATTCATTGTGTATGTGGGGGGGGAGAGCAGGTGATCATCAGCTATGCTTTAAGAAGGTAACTTTGAATGATGGACTGGTATGGGGAGAAACTGAGTCCAGGGGACCAATAAGAAAGCTTTGCAATAGTCCAGGTGTGAATTGATAAGGATCTGCCTTTGATAAAGATGGCGGCTTTGGGAGTGGAGGGATCCAAGAATTTGGTTAACACATTGGCTATATGGGTGAATGGCAGCATGGAGTTGAGGATGTTACCGATGTTTCAAGCCTGGGTAACAGAGGATGGTAGTGCCCTTAATAGTAAATGAAAGTTGGGAAGGGGGTTAAGTTATTGGGGAAAGGAGAATAGAATAAGTTCTGTTTTCAACATTTTGAATTTGAGATATCTTTGAATTTGAATTTGAAATTGAGATATCTATAGGATTGAATTTGAATGTTGAACCTGAGATATCTATGGAAAATCCAATTCCATATGTCCAATTGGCATTTAGTGATGGGAAATATGAGATCAAGGGTCTATCCTGGACTCTCTTCTCTCCTCTCCCCTCCCCTCCCCTCCCCTCTCCTCTCCTCTCCTCTCCTCTCCTCTCCTCTCCTCCCTCTATCCATCTTGCTTGGCATTTGGTGATGGAGGAGATCAAGGATCAATACTGGGTTCTCTTCTCTTCTCTTCTCTTCTCTTCTCTCTTCTCTTCTCTTCTCTTCTCTTCTCTTCTCTTCTCTTCTCTTCTCTTCTCTTCTCTTCTCTTCTCTTCTCTTCTCTTCTCTTCTCTTCTCTTCTCTTCTCTTCTCTTCTCTTCTCCCTCTATCCATCTTGCTTGGCATTTGGTGATGGAGGAGATCAAGGATCAAGCCTGGGTTCTCTTCTCTTCTCTTCTCTTCTCTTCTCTTCTCTTCTCTTCTCTTCTCTTCTCTTCTCTAACTATTTTATTTGTTGATCTCAACAGCTCCCATGAGTTCAATTAACATCTCTATGCAGATGATTCCCACATCTATATATCTAATCACTCTCTTGAGCACCATTCCTACATCACCAACTACCTTTTTAATTTCTTGAACCCCATGGTAAAATGAAAGAAGGGTTTGTTTTGGACTTAGGGCCCTGGGTGCAATCTTAGCTCTGCCATTTTATTCTGTGTGACCTTGGGCAAGTCAGTTGGACTAAGTGGTCTAAATGACCACTCAAATCCCTTCCAGTTCTAATTTATAAATCACCCTGAGAAGCAAGTGCTATAGTCATCATTCTCATCTTACAGATGAGGAAATGGAGGCTCAGAGAGATTGGTTAACTTGTTCAAGGTCATCAAAGCTAGGAAATATCTCAGGCAGGACTAGAACCCAGGTCTTCTTCAACTCCATCACACTGTCTATTATACCAATAGTTCTAGGCATTGTATGGAGTGTACACTTGCAGTTATACTTACATTCCTTAGTGTTTTATTATTCTGCTGGCAAAGAATAATACTGTACTTTGAACCCCCCCAAAATTGAGAATCAATCATTGTAGTACATCAAGCAATTTGTCATATTGGGAGAGGGAGGAAAAAATCACTCATTAAACACTTACTATGTGCCAGGCACTCTGCTAAGCACTTTACAAATGCTATCTCATTTAAACCTCCCAACAATCATGGCAGGTAGGTACTGTTTTTATCCTCAGCTTACTATTAAGGAAACTGTAATTATATATACATAAATAATATTTTTTAGGGATATTGTATTGAATCTGAGTGTGTTCAGAGGAAATTTTAGATCATCTAAGTCAATTCCTCAGTTTACAGACAACTGAAGGTCAGGGAGATGAAATAAATTGCCCAAAGATCTGAGTAATAGTCATAATAATAGCTAAATGTTATATAGCACTTTGAGGCTAATTGGTGGTGCAGTGGTTAGAACACCAGGTCTGGAGTCAGGAAGATTCATCTTCCTGAGTTCAAATCAATAATAATTAATAATGAATAAAATTAATAACAATTAATTTCAATAATTCATTTTCAATATGCCTGTATAATTTAAACTATTCCGTAATCAATAGGTGATGGGATCGTATCTAACCAGCCCCTAATCAGTCCAGTTGATGGCATGCAGACCAATTATTGATACAGCTCCAGCACGACTGAGAAATTGGTGAAATACTTGCCATGCTTAGAAAGCTGGGTCTGCGCCATGTAGACTTATTCAAGGATCAATCTTCATCTTTGGCAGAGCTGTACTCTCTCTTAAACTGCTAATAACAGATCGCCTTCCTAACTAGAAAAAGGGACAGTTTACCGCCCTCCCCCTCCGGGGAGCCAGGATGCAGGAAAATTAGTTTTGTTTTAAATAGGCCACGCTGTACCATCAAACTTCCTGGCCGTTTTCAGCATTTTGCAGACTAAGAGAGTCCTGGCTGTCTAATTATTCTGCCTGTGGAGGAAAAGATTAATCAATAGCTTGGTTGAGGTTGGGAGTTTGGAAGGCAGCAGCCCAGAGTTCATTTATCACACCGGTACCGTACAAGATGCTTATTTAATTAATTTTTTTCTGTGATTAAGCATGTTAATACTCCCTTACCTCCCGACAATAAGCACATGGAAGAAATCAGTCTTGCAGGGAGGGCATTAAGAGCTTCCAGCCAGAGGCCAGAAGGAATGGTCAGCAGGGGGCACTCTGGATCAGTCTGCTGGCACTGCCCGGGCCCTAGGGTGAGGGTGCTACAGTCAACATCTCCGAAGGTGTCTGCCTTCAGAATCCTCCAAGTAAGGTCCTCTTAAGCACTTGTAATAAAATTCTCTGAGATCTCCGGCTCTGAAAATCGAAGTGTCAAACTCAGCATCTTTGCCACATTTCAAACGGGGTAATTACCTTCACTCCCAAAGGAAACCTTATTTTATGGAGTCGTGTCCTTTCGAGGTTATCAGCTCCCGAGGGCAGCGATCTTGGCTTTCTTATATGTTTTCTACAACACGAGGGCAATAATAAACATCGAACAATAACAGTTTAATTAAACTGCATCCCTTTGAGCTAAATGTTGACCGGTTGTGATCGCTAACAATATGGGGATCTGTCTGTTCTACCTCAGCTCTGATGGAAAAAGAAAGTCCCAATGGACCAAATAAGACATTTGCTATATTTCTTTTGCTTTCTTGTCAGTTTTTTCTTGGGGGGTCTAGACCTGTCCTGTGGTTTCATCTCTGTACTTCCTACTCCTCCCATCCATCTGGAATTTCACAGGATTACAGATTTAGAACTAGAAGGGACCATGGAGGTCATCTAGTCTAACCCTGCTCTATAGATTGAGTAAACCGAGGACCAGAAATTAAGTGACTTTGGCAAAACCCAGTCTTCCTTTTGTAGATTTATCACTGTCTTCAGTTCCCTCCATTCATCTGGAACTTCATAGGATGATGATAAATTTTAAACTAGAAGGGACCATGGAGGTCATCTAGTCTAACCCTACTCTATAGATTGAGTAAACCGAGGACCAGAAATTAAGTAACTGAGGCAAAACCCAGTCTTCCTTTTGCAGATTTATCACTGTCTTCAGTTCCCTCCATTCATCTGGAACTTCATAGGATGATGATAAATTTAAAAGTAGAAGGGATCATGGAGGTCATCTAGTCTAACCCTACTCTATAGATTGAGTAAACTGAGGAACAGAAATTACATGATTGCCCAAAGTCACACAGGAGGCAAAGCTGGAATTTAAACCCATATCTAGTCTTCCTCCTGTGGTTTTATCACTGTATACAACTCCCTCCATGCACCTTGAATTGCACAGGATTACAGATTTAGAACTCAAAGGAACCATGGAGATCATCTAGTCTAACTCTTCTCTATAGATTGAATAAACTGAGGTCCAGAAATTAAGTAACTGAGGCAAAGCTGGGGTTTAAATCCAAAACCTGTCTTTTTTCCTTGGTTTTGTCACTGTGTATGGCTCTCCCTCCATCTATCTGGAACCTCATGGGATTATGATAGATTTAAAACAAGGAGGAACCACAGAGGTCCTCTAGTCTAACCCCAATCTATAGATTGAGTAAACTGAGGTCCAGAAATTAAGTGACCACCCAAAGTCACGTAAGGAGGCAAAACTGGGGCTTAAACCCAATCCAAGTTTTCTCTTCACTGTACCTTGATGTCTTCGAGTTGCCTTATACATTAGAATGTGAGCTTCTTGGAGTCAAAGATTGTTTCTGCCTTTTTTTCATTCTCCCTGTACCTGGCACATAGTAAGTACTTAAATGTTTATCAGCAATATTGGATGATGATTATCTGTGAAAACTTGGTTACCCTCAGCAATGCACTGATCTGGACAATTCTGAAAGATTTATAGTGGGGAATAAGAGAAAGAACTGGCAGAGTCATCTTTCACATCAATGTATTTATGGTTTTATTTGTGTATTATTATTTATTTGGGGTTTTGATTATGTATGATTCTTACACTAATGACCAATATGGAAGTGTGTTTTGCATGACAATAAAAGTAAAAAAAAAAGTTTGTTTCTTTTGTCTGTGGTCACACAGCTACTATGTATGTGTCAAAGGTGGGATTTGAACCTGGGTCTTTGTGATTCTGAGGTCAGATAGAAACTCTGCAGATGAGGATTTTTCCAACCTAGAAAAATTAAGTGGTCTGTCAGAAGCCACCCAGTTCATTAGTGGCAGAGCTGAGACTCAAATCAGTCTCCCAGTGTCCAGTCCAAGTGCTATTTCCATTTTGCCATGTTCCCTGGTCCACTTTCTCTATGTTGCAAATAGGAATGGCAGAATATCTTTCGTGTGCCCCAATTTCCCTCCCTTCCACGTTTCATACATTTTTAAAGCCCTTATCTTCCATCTTAGAATCAATACAATATATAGGTTCCATGCAAAAGAGCAATAAGGCTAGGCAATGGGAGTTAAATGACTTGTCCACCACCACACAGCTAGAAGTGTCTCAGATCAGCTTGTAACTCTGGAGGATGAGTGTTCCTGACTTCAAGTCTGGCATTCTATCTACTATACCACCTAGCTGCCCTCTAAATGGACTTATCTGTGTATATATTCCTTCTCTATAGAATAAAAATTCCTTCTTCATTGTGTCCCCCATGCCTAGCATGTAGTGTTATTGTTCAGTCTTGTCCAACTCTTCATGACCCCATTTGAGGTTTTCTTGGCAAAGATACTGGAGTAGTTAGCCATTTCCTTCTCCAGCTCATTTTACAGATGAAGAAACTGAGGTAATCAGTGAAGTGACTTTCCCAGCGTCATCCAGCTAGTTTGCCATTTCCTTCTCCAGCTCATTTGACAGGTGAGGAAACTGAGGCAAACAGGAGGAAGTGACTCACCCATATAGTAAGTGAACTCAGGAAGATGCGTCTTTCTGACTCCAGGTCTGGCACTCTATGCATTGTGGCGCCAGGTAGTCACCTCTCCTTGCACACAGAAAGTACTGCTAGTAAATGCCCCGAAATTAAATTGCTCCCCAAAGAAATGATACTGTCTTGGTGGAGGTCTTTGATTTCTATTAAATCTGCAGGGTTTTTACTACACACAACAAATACTTTATTGATATAATCTAAGATAATAAAATAGTTGAACAACTCTGCTTAGATTTACATTTGTATAGAAACAACCTGTGAAATCCTTCGCCTTGAACAGAGGTGTCTACACACAGAGAGTCCCCAGCATTTTTGCTATCTTTAGGGAAGTGCCGTGGTTAAAGGTCCCAATGAACATTCCCATCCTAGTAGTGATTCCCTAGCCAAAGCTTACCGCCTTGGGAAAAAACTGGCCAAGAAAAGGGTCGGTCACTCTCTCTCTCTCTCTCTCTCTCTCTCTCTCTCTCTCTCTCTCTCTCTCTCTCTCTCTCTCTCTCTCTCCCCTCCCCTTCTCTCTCTGTCTCTCTCTGTCTCTCTCTCTCTCTCTCTCTGTCTCTCTCTCCCTCTCTCTCTGTCTCTCCCCCCCCCCCCTTGTCTTCCCCCTGGCTGAAGCACTGAGATCTGAGCAGGGCTGTCAGAAAAGCCCGGGGGAACAAAGAAAACCAACCAATTGCACATTTCTCCTTCCCGAGGGTCAAAGCCAGGACAACTTTTTACAGGGTTAACTCACTATCCGTAGGTCTGGGATCCCATGAGCCCATCTTTACTGCCCCCCACCCAACCTCCCCACACCTCAGCTAATCATGTCAGTTATCACCTTCTGCTAGAAATTCTCCCCAAGATTCAGCAGATTCGTCCCATTGGAATCTCCGTCCCTCGCTCCCCTGCAGCTCGCTCTGATGCTACCCCGCTGGACTGTCCGAGAAGGGCCTCTACGGTTCCATTCCTAAGAAATCACCCCATCCCACCCCCACCCCCGCCCCCAGCCCCTACCTATTGAGACTACTGGTCTGTATCATCAGCAAAGCGCCAACCAGAGACTCCGGCTTCTTGCCTAGATCATCCCGTTGATTTTAGTCCATTCATAGATGTCCTGTTCGCACACTATGTCTGAGTTGATGAGGAGATACCTGTCGCCAACACAAAAGTGCTTCTGACAAGCTGCACATTTGAAACATTCCAGGTGGTACACTTTCTCCTTCACCCTCATGGTCATCTCGTAAGCCCGGATGCGCTTGTCACAGGAAGCACAGAGGCCATCTTGGCCAAAAAGCCTGGAGGAAGGAAGGGAAAGACCCCCAAAAAGTAAGGACCAGGAGTTAAGGAGGCAAAAGAAACCTGAGTATGCTAAAGATGTGGGCACAGGTTAGGACAATCCATAAAGCACATTCAGAAGTTCCCCAAAGGTAGAAGAGCATCGCTGCTCCCTCCTTTTTCTTGGAAAAATGGGGATTGGGGGAAGTTAAGTGGTTCAATGGATTGAGAGTCAGGCCTAGAGGTGGGAGGTCCTAGATTCAAATCTGGCCTCAGACACTTCCTAGTTGTGTGACCCTGGGCAAATCATTTAACCCTGACTGATTGGTCCTTACTATTCTTCTGCCTTGGAAAAAGGAAGAGAGAGAGAGAGAGAGAGAGAGAGAGAGAGAGAGAGAGAGAGAGAGAGAGAGAGAGAGAGAGAGAAGAAAAGAGGGAGAGTAAGAAAGAGAGGAGAGAAGGAGAAAGAGAAAGGGGAAGAGAGAAAGAGAGAAGGGAGAGAGAAAAAAGAGGAGAGAAAAAGAAAGAGAGAAGGAGAGACAGGAGAGAGAAAAAGAGGAGAGAAAGAGAAAGGAAGGAAGGAAAGGAGAAAGAAAGAAAGGAAGGAAGGAAGGGAGGGAGGGAGGAAGAAAGGAAGGAAGGAAGAAAGGAAGGAAGAAAGGAAGGAAGGAAGGAAGGAAGGAAGGAAGGAAGGAAGGAAGGAAGGAAGGAAGGAAGGAAGGAAGGAAGGAAGGAAGGAAAGAAAGAAGGAAGGAAAGAAGGAAGAAAATGGATTTTCTCATCCCAGCAGTGTCATCCTAATCAGAATTGGAGAGTCTAGGAAACTGTTGTGGGAACATCACCATCTCCCCTTGAACACTTATCCTCATATTGCCTTAGACCTCTATCCTATAGGAAAGCATTTACTATTTTAGTTCCTACTAAGATGGCTGTTTGCAGCATTTTCTCCCTGATGGGAATTCTGGAATTTGACTAGTACATTCCTGGGATTTTGCATTTTGGGATCTCTTTCAGGAGGTGAGGGATGGATTCCTGGTTCATACTCAGATGTCAAGAGATTTAATATGGGAATGTAAGAGAGAAATCTTGGTACTGTGGGAAAAGAGGGCAGAATTTAGGAGTGAGGAGATACCTGGTTTGAATCTTGCCTCTGACACTTAAGAGGTATCGTGAGCCTTAATTTCTTTATCTATAAAGTGGGAACAATAAACATTCATAGTACTTATATTATAAGGTTGTTACAGATCAAACAAGGGAATGAGGGAATGTAAATCTTTAGAGCTTTGGAAATAGAAGTATCTCCACCAGCAACTGTTCAATAGTAGTTGCATTTGAAAAGGGAGAAATATCAAACCTCTAGCCTGGAATAGAATTTTAGGTGGGGGGCAGAGTAGTATGGAAAGATGTCTAAGATCATGTTTCACCAGTGGATGACTGGTCCTAGATAATTTCTCCCTCCCTCCCTCCTTCCCTTCTCTCTTAGTATCAATTCTAAGACACAAGAGAGGTAAGGGCTAGGTAACTGGATTTAAATGACTTGCCCAGGATCACACAGCTAGGAAGTGTCTGAGGTCTGATTTGAACTGAGGTCCCCCTGATTCCACGTCTAGCACTCTATCCACTACCTAGATGCACCTCCCTTTCTTTTTAAGTCCTGGCTCATTTCAAAAATCACAAAGAAACCCAATGTAAGGGTCATCTAATTCTGCTGGGTGATAAAAGGAAATTCAACAGAAAACCATTTCCAGTTAATCAGAACTGTTTAGATAGAAGTGTAGGAAAAAATCACCTTTATGAATGTTGTGGAAGAGTTGCTGCATTGGGAGATCTGAGGTTCCACCCTTCCTTGCCAGGAAGTTCCAGTGGAAACATCTCTTTGCAGATTTAAATGAAGCTATACTATCTGCAAGAATCCCTCTCTAGCAGCTGTGAATGTCACTTATTTCAAGCCAGTGGAACAAAATTCCAATTTGGCTTTGTCTCATTTTATACAACAGGAATTAGAGGTGGAAGAAACCTCAGGAATCATCTTAATCCCTCATTTTATAGATGAGAAAACTGAGATACACTGGTTAAACAACCAACAGCCTAAGATTACAAAGACAGGCAGTAAGTAATGCCATGATTTGAACTCAATGCTCCTTTCAACCACCTCCTGATAACCATGCAGTCAAGTCAACTAGCATTTACTAAATGCCTACTATGCGCCAGGTCTTGTTATAAACAAGGAAGAAAGCAAAAACAGTCTCTGCTCTGCAGCAGATGTGCATAAACCAACTTTTAGAAATCTAATCATAATTTCAATTGAACATTTATTTAAATGGCTTCTAGGTCCAAGGTGCCCATTGGCATGTGAGCTCTTGGAGGGCAAGGATTGTCTTTCTTTGTATCTGCAGTTCTTAGCACAATACCTGGCACATGGTCAGCTCCTAATAAATGCCTGTTGATTCTTCTTGACTGGACCCTGTGTAAGGCATGAGTGAGACAAGACAGAAACAGTGCCTGCCTACAAGAAGCTTACACTACCAGATTTAGAGGTCCTGGAATAGTTTGCTCTATGCTATTTGACTGTTCCTCTGCAATGAATCTCTATGTAAAGCAAAGGATGTTTTGGTTAAACAAATAAAATGCTCCCTAGTTTTACATTTTGGCAATCAGGTTTTTCAAAGCATCCCTGACCTATACAATGAGAGGAAAGGAACTGAATGGTCCTGTGGAATTTCTTGCCATGGGACCTGACCTATATTGGTTTTCTAATCAAGGAATCTTGGATTGTGTCCGGAGCTCCATCACTGTCCGGCTGAATGACTTTTAATAAGGCTTCGTTGAGAGGTGCAAATTGCAGGAATAAAATTAGCTCCATCAGCCCTCTGGGCACTCCATTTTGGGAAGGACATGGCTAAGCTAAAAAGTGCCCAGAGGGCATCCGAGGTGGTAAAGGGCCTTGAATTCATGCCATCTGAACTGGGGAGGTTTAGCCTGGATCAAGAAAAGACTCAGGAGTTGGGTGGGGAGGGGAAAAAAAAAAGAAGTCTGGCTATGTTTAAGTATCTGAAGGATTGTCAAATAGAAGAGGGATCAAACTGGTTCCATTTAAGTGAAGAACTGGGAACCAGAGTTGGAGGTTGCAGAGTCATTGCAGGCTTGTTTTCTAGGACAAAAATGAATTCAATGACTTCTAGTGGGGAGCCAATCTTTTAGCAGAGGGCTTCTAATAAATGTTTAATGGCTCGATGTAAAGATTTTCAGTATACTTAGGGGATTCCTTTTTTAGGTATGGGTTGGATGGACCAATGGACCCTTTTGACTCTAAAACATGGTATTTTCTGAAATTCCCACCTCCTTTCCCCTTCTCCTCAAATATATAAAATTGGTTAGTAATCATCTGAATACAAAAGTGATTAAGAGTATCCTAAGTTCCAGGCACTGTATGAATTGATTGTTATAGCTCAATACAAAAACTAAAGTAATGCCTACCCTCAAGGAGCTTATGTTCTATTAAGAGAAAATAATACATATATGAGGGTGGTGACCAGTGAAGGGGGCTTTGGTCAGGGAGTTACAGGAATGGTAAATGGAGTAATTCATTGATGGGTCCTTTCTAGGAATGATAGTGTTGATTTGATCACCCATTTGATTAACCCATGTTTCAGAGTCAAAAGGGTCCATTGGCTCCATCCAACCCATGCCTAAAAAAGGACTCCCCATAAATCCAGAATTGGGAGACCCAAAGAGATATGTGCCTAAGAGGCTATGCATGCAAACATCTAGGGGAATAGCAATGTGGGGAACTAGATGGAGCTAGAAATGGTGAAGTCTTACTCTTTCCTCTCTCTCCTTGTGTGTATGGATGTATATGCACACACATGTATTGGACACACATACATGTATGTAAAAATGAACTTATATTCATGTCTACAAAGATACATACTTATATATACAGTCTATACACCAGTGCAATATATAATTGTGTACATACACATAAATAGATGTATATGTATTTATGCAGTCACATGCAT
This sequence comes from Monodelphis domestica, assembly GCF_027887165.1. Classification (NCBI taxonomy): domain Eukaryota; kingdom Metazoa; phylum Chordata; class Mammalia; order Didelphimorphia; family Didelphidae; genus Monodelphis; species Monodelphis domestica. The sequence goes on along the minus strand of NC_077232.1, from coordinate 42,511,990 downwards.
ATACATGTATATACACCCACATACACATATATTCTTGTGGACAGGGGGCTAATTGATGACTAGCAATGGAAGAAATTTCCAAAAAGCTAGACAGAGATGGTCAGTTTACATAAACCTGAAAGCATTCTGGAAAAAATAAATAAAACCAAGAGACCCATTGTTACGTAAAGGCTTCATTTTTATGGGCTGGTCCACCCTGGAATTTCCTCTACATATTGATGCTTGATGCTCATTGGGAGTATTAACTGAGTTCTAGGGAAGGAAAGTAACTTAGGGTAAGAGAATCGTAGATCTAGAAGGAACTTCAGAAGGTATCTAGTCCAACCTCTTCATTTTACAGATAAGGAAACTGAATTCTAGGAAAGGAGAATGACTTAGGGTTAGAGGATCATAGATCTAGAAGAAGGTATCTAGTCCAACCTCTTCATTTTATAGATGAGGAAACTGAATTCTAGGAAAGGAGAATGACTTAGGGTTAGAGGATCATAGATCTAGAAGAAGGTATCTAGTCCAACCTCTTCATTTTACAGATGAGGAAACTGAGTTCTAGGAAAGGAGAGTGACTTAGGGTTAGAGGATCATAGATCTAGAAGAAGGTATCTAGTCCAACCTCTTCATTTTATAGATGAGGAAACTGAATTCTAGGAAAGGAGAGTGACTTAGGGTTAGAGGATCATAGATCTAGAAGAAGGTATCTAGTCCAACCTCTTCATTTTACAGATGAGGAAACTGAATTCTAGGAAAGGAGAATGACTTAGGGTTAGAGGATCATAGATCTAGAAGAAGGTATCTAGTCCAACCTCTTCATTTTATAGATGAGGAAACTGAATTCTAGGAAAGGAGAATGACTTAGGGTTAGAGGATCATAGATCTAGAAGAAGGTATCTAGTCCAACCTCTTCATTTTACAGATGAGGAAACTGAGTTCTAGGAAAGGAGAGTGACTTAGGGTTAGAGGATCATAGATCTAGAAGAAGGTATCTAGTCCAACCTCTTCATTTTATAGATGAGGAAACTGAATTCTAGGAAAGGAGAGTGACTTAGGGTTAGAGGATCATAGATCTAGAAGAAGGTATCTAGTCCAACCTCTTCATTTTACAGATGAGGAAACTGAATTCTAGGAAAGGAGAATGACTTAGGGTTAGAGGATCATAGATCTAGAAGAAGGTATCTAGTCCAACCTCTTCATTTTATAGACGAGAAAACTGAGTTCTAGGAAAGGAGAGTGACTTAGGGTTAGAGGATCATAGCTTAAAAGAAACCTCAGAAGGTCTCTAGTCCAAATTCTTCATTTTTACAGATGAGGAAACTGAGGCTTCAGGAAAGGAAGTGATTTAGGTTTATAGATGTGGGAGGGGTCTCAGAGGATATCCAATTCAAGTGAGTTATTTTATAGATGGGGAAACTGAGGCCCAGAGAGACAGTGACTAGGCCAAGGTCAAGGTGGATTGAACCCAGGTCCTCTGACTCCAGGGTCAGGACTCATTCCAATGTACCAGATTGCCTCCATTCTTCTGACTAATGCTGCAGACTGGCACTGTTTCAGGGACATCATTCTGCTAAGGTTTTTAACTTTTTTATGCGTCCTGGATTCCTTTGCCACTGTGGAGAAGTCTACAGACCCTTTATCAGAATGAGGATTTTGGGGGTTTTTTTGTTTTGTTTTTTAATTCAAAATGGAAGGAAATGCTAAGTTTGAATTAACAGTGTGTGAAAATAAGCTATCATTTTTTTTCCTGTCCAAGTCCATGAATCCTATGAAATCTATCCAGGCTTAGAAGGTTTATCCTAAAGCAAGGCTGGCTGAGGCTATTCTCAAGTGATCATTTTGTCATTTTCTATACGTTAACCAAACCCACTGCTGGGCCCATAAAGCAAAACCCAAACTCAATGGTCTATGGCTCTATCACCATCTCAGAAGGAAAATTAAATAGTTTCTCTTCCCTCTGTCAGGCAACGGCTCTGTGAAAGCACTCAGTTGCTCATTTTAATGATGATAATTTAAATATTAAACGATAGCTAGAAGAGCCTGCACTAACACATAGTTAATTAACATGTTACCTGGAAAAATAGTAAGGGGGGATTATTTCATGTCACTGAGACATGAGTTAATTAACTTCGTGATCTTGTAGCTTATTTTTCCTCTCATTTTTCAAAATGGAAAATAAGAAACCTTGTAACATAAAAAGCACTGGGTTAATTTTAGAGAATTATATAAAATTATAGAAGCAGGGGTAGGAGCCAGGGAAGTGGGCTTTATGACTTTTCTCTCTCTAGGAATCACAGAATATTCAGATGGCTGAACAGAAATGGATTTAAGGATCCTAGTGGGAATGATTTCCATTTTTACTTCTTTCAATGACCTGGCAAATTGGCTATAGGATATTTAGGATCTCTCCTCCCCTAGTAGAAAGTAAACTCTTCCAGGGTTGGGGCTATTTTCCCTTTTATCTTTAAAAGAACCACAAAAGTACTCTGCTTATTCATAGTAGGGGCTTAATAAATGATTATTGGTGAATATGGAAAAGCATGGGAAGACTTAGATGAATTGATGCAAGGTGAAATAAGCAGAACCAGGAAAATAAAACAATAATAATAATAACAGCATTTATACAGAGCTTTAAGATTTACCAAGCACTTTGTGTATGTTTTCTCAATTGATTCTCACAATAACCCTGTGAAGTGGGTGCTATTATCATCCCCAAATTACAGAGGAGAAAACTGAGACTGAGAGATGTTCATCAACTTGTCCATCATCTTATTGACAACAAATCTGATGCTCTATTCATGGCATCACCTAGGTGAAAAGAATCAAGGGTTCTTAACTTGGTGTCCTTGGACCCCAGTGGGTTTATGATGACATTTAAAGGGGTCTGTGAATCTGAATGGGGGAAAATTGCATTTTTTCAGTAGCCTTTGATTTCCTTTGTAACCTTTGAAAAATGTTTATATATTAAAAACTCTGTTTCTGAGAAGAGATTCAAAGAGTGCCAAAGGAAGTGAGAAGAGGGGATGGAAAGAGGGTTTGGGGATCTTGTTTATTCATGACACAAAAAGATCAAGAACCCCTGACTTTCACAATGTCAATGGAAAGAATAAAAGCAAAACGAATAGAAACTGAATGTAGGGGAATTACTGTGACTAAGCTCAGCCCCAAAGATGAGATATGAGAAGGCACCTCCCCCTTCCCAACCCTCCCCAACTCCCCAGCCCCAAGCCTTCTGGGCAGAAGGGAGGACTATGATTGTAGAACATTGCAGATAATATCAGGCTTTTTTCATCTATTGGTTAATTTTACCCAAATGGCTTTTCCCCCTCTTCTTTTTAATTCTTTCTTATAAGAGATGATCCTTTGGGACGGGAAGAAGATAGGGATATCCTGGGAAATATGGGATGGCCCTAAAGTCTTAATGCCTTTTAAAAGCTATTTAAAAACTTAGAAATGGCACTACAACTTTTGAAAAATCTTGGATCGCTTTGTATTCCTGTTAAGTAACTGACCCCCAAATCCACCAGGACTTCATCAGGGAACTGAAAAGAATTGATATGATCTAGTATTTTCTGGATGAAAAATAAGCGATTTCCCCCATTGAACTTATTCTGACTTTCTAAATGGAAGCTACTTTGAGAGAGCACTTGCGAGGAACAGCTGCTTTAACATGGGGGCCTCCCTACTATTGTCTTCTCATGGATTCTCTGCCCCAGGGAGATAGCAATATCAACACACAGCCAGATGTGTGGCTGAGGGAGGATACTGAGCCACCTCTGGACAAGCTCATAAGCCATTAACCTGGGAATCCCTAGCAAGATACGCTTCTTGTCGGACAATGGCAAACACTGTTGGAGAAATGTGTGGACGCCTCTATGGCCCAAAGCAGGGGGAGACATACTTCTTTGGGCCATATGTGGTCCCAGACCACGTGAGATCCAGTCCCAGTTGAGGTGATGTAGACTTAGTCCTTTCACCTTCGTTATTTTTGTTTCTAGATTCATAAAATAAGGAGGGTTTCTAGATTCATAATATAAGGAGGGGGTAGCAAGGAGACTGGGTTTGGAGGCAGATGGCCCCGGGTGCAAATCCTTCCTCTGTTATATGTTACCCTTTGTGATCTTGGACAGGTTGTTGCCATCTCACTGGGTTTCAGTTTCAGTTCAAAATGAGGAAGTCCGATTAGATGATCTCTAAGGTGCCCTCCAGTAAGAGAAGGGCTTCTTAATCTTTCTTGGGGGAGGTGATCCTGAGTCCCTAATTTCCCTTCTTGGAACATATTTTTTAAAACCCTTGCTTCCTGTCCTTGTAAGAACTCTAAGACAGAAGGGCAAGGGATAGGAAAATGGGGTTAAGTGACTTGCTCAGGGTCACATAGCTAGGAAGTATCTGAAACCAGATTTGAACCCATATCCTCTCCATTCCAGGCCTGGCACTCTACAAACTATTTTTTTTAAAAAGAGAAAATAAATACAAAATAAAAGCCTAACCCTAGTACTAAAATGCAAATCATTACAAAAGAAATATGAATAGTGAAAGCAAAGATGTAATGTTATTGTTGTTGGTTTTTTTATCCAAATTCATTGATTCTAAGATGGAAGGTAAAGGTTTAAACCAAATCCATACTAAGTATCAATTCCATGGCAGAAAAGGGCAAGGGTTAGGTAATGGGGGTTAAGTGACTTGCCCAGGGTCACACAGCTAGGAAGTATCTGAGGCTAGATTTGAACCCAGGACTTCTCATTTCCAGACCTGACTCTTTATCCACTGAGTCTATCTACCTTTTCTATCTACCTTTCTTGTGTGATATCCTCCTGAGGGTCAGATGGAAGAAATACGTATAGTAATATCAGCTTTGTGACATCAACATACCACCCTGACTCAAAGCATTTTTAAACACTCCTCTGGATTGTGACCTTTGGAGATTGAACCATGCAAATGGAATTTTATCATTAGCACAGAAAAGAATATGCGTGATTAGATGTCAGAAAAATGTACCAGGAGACACGGGTTCAAGGAAGCCCCTTGATGCCTGCAGAGGGAGTCCAAGGAGAAGGAGGAAGAAGAAATGGCACCCAGTCCATAGAACCCTACTTACCTGAGATAGTCTCTCCTGCAGAGCTTTCGACCCAGCTTGTAGTACAAGCGACGACCCACTTCCCCCAGGCGGCACCCACAAAGGTCACAGCTGAGGCAGTCCTCATGCCAGTACTGGTCGATGGCCTTCAAGAAGTACCGGTCCCCTATGTTTTGCTGGCAGCCACCACATGTCAGCAGGGATGGTGGGATTTGCAGCACCTCGTCCACTGGTTCCCTAGGAAGGACAAGGGTGATTTGTGAACGGAGTGGCTTCCTCTGCCTTTCTGAAAGCATCCAGAGGCTCATTGGCCCTCCTGGCCAGGGAAACGTTTCCTGGATGAGCATTATTCCTCCCAGAAACACATCATGGGGACCTCAGAGTCTTTTTCAGTTGAGTCTAATGGGAATGGATGGGGAGATCTGGTAGCATCCAGCTACACTGGATGGATGAAACCACTGATGAGATACATTTAACTGTTGAGAATTAAGAATGTTCAAGAGAAAAAGTTGGGAAATCTATTCCTTGGTAAAGAGATGAGGGAGGGAGAGCTGATAGCTTCAGTTTGTTTTGTTTTGTTTGGGGGTGGGTGGGAAGAGTTACACATTAAACCAAGAGCAATCCAGGGAAAGTAGGGAAAGTGGCCAAATGGCATCTTTGACAACATGGGTGGCACTCAAATGTTACCTACCACTTGCACTTCCATACTTTTTTTTCCAGCTCCTTTCTCCATTTCTCTTCCCCTCTCCTCCTTCCCTCTCACTTTCTTTACCTTCACCTTATCTCCTACCTTGTTTATGTTCTAGGTCTACAAGGGTCATCTGTGGGTCCTGTTTGGTACAAATGGACAGCACTCGACTCCTATGATCATAGATTTAGGGGTGGAAAGGGCCTTAGAGATCATTCAAGCCCAAGATTCTCATTTTACAGATGAGGAAACTGAGACCCCAAGAGATTAAGCAACTTGTCACACAGGTAGTTAGTGTCAAAGGAGGGATTTGAATTCAGGTCCTCTAACTCCAAATCCAACACTCTACATCATGCAAGTTACTCTTTCTCAGTTAGTTCATATATGATAAACTACATACATTTTGTATCCCAAGTCACCAAAGACAAATGATAAAGTCCATTTTGTTGTCGTTTTTATTTGGATCCCCAGAAACCTTGGACTATGTCGTGCCAGGAAAGAGGGCTTAATAAATGTCAAATTGAAGACTATCAACCCATCAAGAAATATTTATTGGGGCAGCTGGGAGACTCAGTGGATAGAGTGCCAAGCTTGGAATTTTGAGGACCTGGGTTCAAATATGGCCTCAGATACTTCCTAGCTGTGTGACCCTGGGGAAGTTACTAAATCCCAGTTACCTAGCCCTTACTTTTCCTGCCTTGGAACCAATACTCAGTATGCATTCTAAGACAGAAGGTAAGGGTTCTCTCCTTCCAAAAAAAAGAGCTATTTATTAAGGGTTTATTATGTGCCAGACACCATGGAAGTACCTTCTGAAACAAAGGTGATCTATTCGATGAAAAAAAAGAGTGGAAGATTCCTAGCGCCATGCTGGACACGGAATAGGTGTGCTCTATGTCATTTGTTGACATGACCTCATTACAGATGTTCTCCCCCCAGCTAATGGATGTTCTTTGGACCCTCTCTGGAGCCCAAATCACATTTTTAAGAAACCTATTAAGCTTTTCAAATAGGCTCAGTTTGTAACTGCCCAATTCCCCAAGCGAATTCTCCTCCACTTACTTAAGGAGGCTAATCTCAGTCTCCCAATTTTGTGGCCCAACCATTCTGTGTCCCAATTTGTACAACCAGAAAAATGCATTTAGGGGGATGTGTGTGACTGTCCCATGAAAGGAGCCACCCAGTATCCAATTGAAGGTATGTCTCCATTAAACAGCTCTATACAGCAGAGATTTTCAGAACACATTAAGATCTCAAACCTGACAGTCAAAAAACACAGTAGCTCTTAAGTGTTTTAAGAAGTCACAGCAGCCAGCCCAACACTGCTGTTTTTCTTTGTTTTTACAGAGGTGAATGACAGTATTCAGCATGAGGGGTTTTACTTCCCTTTTCCTGAAAAGTTATTCATATTCCAGAAGTTTTTATCCAGATGTTTCCATTACTTAGCACAATGACTGGCAATAGTGGGTGCTTAAATGTTTCTTAGTTGCTTGATTTTCCCTGACATCAATACAGAATTCTCTTTTGCCTCTTCCTTTTGGGGGCTTCTGAAATTCTTGTGGCTCCTTTTTAACCTGATTCTCTGAATGACTGGGGATGACACTGCCACCCAGTCAACTATGAAAGAGAAGAATTCATGCTCAGCTGATGCCAACTGAGTGGAATTAAAATGGAATTACCTTTAGATTGCTTACAGAGATGCAGTAGAGTCCAGAGGATGGAAGAATAGACAGGAGATCTCATGGTTATTATGCCATATCTTAAATGCCAACCTCTTCAGCAATCCAACTACCCAGAATGGTAAAAATGGGCAAATGCATTAATAGCGTTTTTTTAACCCTTAGTTTTCATGTTAGAATTAATAATGCATATGTGTACCAAGGCAGAAGAGCAGGAAAGGGCCAGGCAATGGAGGGTTAAGTGACTTGCCCAGAGGCACATAGTTGGGAAGTGTCTGAGGATTTGAACTCAGAATCTTCTATCTCTAGGCCTGGCTCTCAGTCCACTGAGCCATTTAGCTGCCTCCCTTTCCCAGACATATTAATAGTTAAGGAAAGATGGGGAGAAAAGGGGAGGGAAGGGAAGGGTAGGTAATAATTTGACATAAAAATTCTATTTATTAAATGCCTACTAAGTCCAAAGCATCTTGGCTTAATGGATAGAATCAAGAAGACTCTGGTTCAAGTCAAGCCTCTGATGGTCTCTGACATAAACATACTGGTTGTACAACCCTGGACAAGTAATTTAACTTTTAAGTACCCCCAGCCAAATTTCTAGGACTATAAGTTATGAAGTGTTCCTTTGCACTGAGAAAGAGTTTCATTACTAGAAGTTCTTTATGACAGTGAAATTCTAAGTCTGACAAGAAAAGGGGAAAGGCACAGCTATGTGAGACAGTGTATAGAGTGCTAAGTATGAGGTTGGGAGGACTTGGCTTTCAATCTGGCTTCAGACACATCCTAGCTGTATGACCCTGGGCAAGTCACCTAACCCTGTCTGTCTAGCCCTCACTCTTCTATCTTAAGAGTTGTTATTAGGACAGAAAGAAAGGGAGAAAAAGGAAGGAAGGAAGGAAGGAAGGAAGGAAGGAAGGAAGGAAGGAAGGAAGGAAGGAAGGAAGGAAGGAAGGAAGGAAGGAAGGAAGGAAGTTAAAGAAGGAAGGAAGGAAGGGAGGGAGGGAGGGAGGGAGGGAGGAAGGAAGGAAGGAAGGAAGGAAGGAAGGAAGGAAGGAGAAAGGAAAGAAAGAAAGAAAGAAAGAAAGAAAGAAAGAAAGAAAGAAAGAAAGAAAGAAAGAAAGAAAGAACTAAGACACTATACATTGTGAATTGAGGATACTGAATAGAAGAGAAAAACTGGCCCTGTCTTCTAGAAGCTTACTTCTAATTAATCATCTGTCTCTGCTGGAGAAAAAGAAAGCTTTTATCTATCTGCAGCATGGGGAAGTTGACACAAACAACCCAATCTCCTGTAAGTATGGAGTTAAATATCTCATAAGAAAGCCATCTACATTTTCAAATGTTAAGCAAAAGCAAGTTTTCAGATGGTCTGAGATAAGATAGCCTCGGACAGGATGAGATATTATCGCCATCTATCTCACAGAGTTCTTACTGTAATTGGTGTTCTAATAGCTCATTATCCACAGGCAGAATTCTCTTTAGTGAGAATTCCAAGGCAATGACTAAGTGGGAGCACCCCCAAATGAATATTTTAAATGCTCCCAGAGTGTTTTCAGGCTTCTCCACAGCAAGTGGCCAATTATAGCTGCTGGCCCCTTTTCTAACTCAAAAACCCAGCCTGGATTCCTAGGATAATTTCTTGAAATTTTGTTTGTTTTTTAAAAAATTCCAATGGCCAAATTATTTGTTGACTGACCATTCCACCACTGGCTTGGACTGAAATGCCTTTCTGAGGGAGGAAAAATGACTCAGAGAATGAAAATCAACATTTATGGGATAGCAAAGGTGTCAGGCTTTCAATCTTTGTCTAGAGTACAAAGATGCCAAAGAACAAATACCTAATATTTCCCCTTGAGGAAACCCATCCTCCCAATTTATTGGCTAATCAAAGGACCAGTGAATGAAGGGCTTGCTGACCTCAGTGGCATTAGGTATCCACTGACAAGCCCACACTGTTTTGGCTTGCTGGATTTCCTAGTGTTTTCTTGCATATAGTAGAGACTTAATACATGTTTGTTGAATTGACCATGGCAGAAAAACAAACAACCAACCTTAGGGTATTTTTGTGCCAAGATATACTTTGAGATTTTCACAAGAATCAACAAGCCCATATAGCATGCACCAAGTTGACATAATCTCTATTTCTAAGTACAGATTCCCCCCCCCCCCCAATCCCTACCCACCCCTCCAGGGGAATTTATTTGAAGAAACTGACCACAAACCTGTCTGCTTTGGAATAGATCTTGACCTTCAAAACTGCTTTATGGTTTTTATACTCCTATTCTATTAGGGTTCTATTAGGAACCCTTCCAGTGTTTTATGAGACTAGCAATGGGGCTTTTATATTCTCTATGGTAGGGCAAGGCCCAGGTAAACAAACAGTATGGATGAAAACAGAGGGGGGAAATACTTCAGAGGCAGAAAAGCCCAATTCTTCAAACAGCACCGAGAAATGAAAAAGGAAAACAAAAGCCTTCAGAAAGCACAAACGATCCCTCCTTAACTAACCCTTTCTGTGATGAGTAAGGAATTCTCTCGACGGATTAGCCAATGTGGGCTTTAAGGGGGGGGGGGGGGGGGGGAAGTCTCCAAACCGGGCAGCTAATAGATCTTAAAATTAGTTTAGGGGGAAAAGGGTGCCCCACCCCCCACCCCAGATAACCTCTTAGTGCTTTCTTTTTCTCCTCCACTCCAAAACAAAACAAAACACTAGCCCAACGTCTAAAGCAGGATCTTTGGAGACACCCATCCACGGCCTCTCAAAGCTGTAGACCTGAGAGATCGCCTCTTAGCCGCTAGCTGTCTAGAGAGCCCTGAAGGGCCCAGAGAGATTTCTAAGCCCATTCATTCCTCTCCGAGTGGGAAGCTCCGCGAGTCCCCTTCCTCTGCGGCAAGGGGAAGAGAAAACAAGCTCCGAGACCCGTTCGCAATTACCCAATTTTACGGGAGAAATGGGCAAACCAGGAAAGATGCCGGGAGAAAGAACGAGAGGCGGGAGTTGTTCTTCCACTCCTGGTGCCGTCTTGTCCTCCTCCCTCCACCTGCACGCCCAAGTCTGGCTGAGCTCAGCTCAAAGTTTGCCCGGCACTCCTCGCTCCAGGAAGTTAAGCATGGGTCCGCTCTTGACCTTCGGCTAGGTTCGGGCTGAGCCTAGCGTATGGCAGGGGAGCCCTGGCCAGAACCTCTGTTTGGGCTTCTCTCTCCACTCCCTCTCTCCCATCCCTGCGAAGGGCATCTAAGCATTCTGCAAGGGGTTCCCACTCTCCCAGGGGCAGAGGCATTCCAGCTTCTGAGACCCCCCAGTCCTCCAAGCCCTAGAGGGTCCCCCGAGCGGGGGAGGGGAGGAACAGCCCTGCGAGAAGGGGGAAGTCAAGTGCGTGGGGGCACGCGGCGGGCGATCTCCTGAAGCCCCCCGGAGGATCAAACCCGTCGGTGTCTCCCCATAGCCTCGGGGCACTAGAGGTCCTGGGCACAGTGCCTGCCTCCCTCACTCCACCGTGCCCGGGCCCCCTGCCTCCCGGCCCACTCGGAGGCTGGAGGATGGAGCGGCCACTTACTCGGACGGGTCCAGGCTCTTCCTCTCGATGGCCGAGGACATTGGAGAAGGGGGTGGCGCACTGCTGGGGATGGGGGTAGGTGCTTCTTTGTCGCGCAGAGCTGGGCGGGCGGCTCGGTACCCCCTCGGGTCCTGGTCCTGGTCCTCCTCCTTCTGCTGCCCCTCCTCGGGCAGCGCTGCCGCCGCTGCTGCTCACCGGCTGACTCTCCCCTCCGCCCTCAATGACATTCACGGGCTCCCTTGCAGCGCGGGGGAGAGGGGGGAGCGGGGACGAATCCCCCAGGGTGGGGGACGTCAGGCGGGGTGCCGGCCAGGGGGTGAATGGGACCGCACGGGATGGGATGGGGTGGGGTGGGGGGGCTCGCCTGTCTGCCTGCCCGCCTGCCTGCTGGGCTCCACTCAGCTCTGGCTCCGGGACTTAACCCTCCATCCCGGGGAGCCTCGCCTGCGCTTCTCCCTCCCGGCTCCGGCTGCTGCTGCTGAGGCTGCTTCTGCTTCTGCTACTGCTACTGCTGCTGCTGCTGCTGCTGCTGCTACCTCGCTTGGCTCGGGCTCCCTCCTGCCTCTGCTGCGGCTCCCGCTCCGGCTTTTTCTCTGACTCCTGCCCCTGTACCCGCTGCGAACCTGTGCCCGGGAGTCCCCGCACACCTTGGGCTCTGGCTTTCCGAGCGCGCGTGTGTGATGGGGCGGGCAGGAGGGAGGGAGGGGAGATGAGAAGGAGGAGGAGGGAGGGAGAGGGAGGGGGCGGGTCAGAGGGGGGTGTGCGTGTCTCTCCCCCCCTTCTCTCTGAAATGTCTATTTTTTGCTCAGCCTCCCTCTGTCTCTGGTTTCATTTCCTTTTTCCTGATCACGATTCAAATACAATAGAAGGAAATCACATTTAAAGAGACAGCTGCCCGTTTTATTTCTTTTCTTTTCCTTTTTCCCTTTAAAAAAAAAAACTGGGCTCCTGGGGGATTAGCAATACAAACAGCAGTCGCACCATGACTGACTTGGCTTCTTAAAGGGGCCAGGGCTGGGGGGCTGGTTGGGCGCTGTATTGCTCTCCCCTCCAGGGACAGAGATGGCTTGAACCACCTCAAAATTATCCTTTGGAAATCGTCTTCATGTACCCCTCTTCACGTCCCTTTTTCTTTACTAATGCCAAAAGTTAACAGGTTTGCTCTAGGGAAGAAAAGATTAAATAATGTGCAAAAGTAGGACCACTTTGGTGATCTCAGGTTTAGAGTTGGGAGGAATCTCAGGGTTCATCGAAGTCAAATCTCTTCATTTTACAGATGGGGACACCAAGAGATGAAGAGAATTGCTTAGAGTCACAAATTAAGTAATAAGGATTACTTAAAAGCAGAGTCCCAAAGCAGAGTCTCTGATCCCAAATCCACCCTGGCAAATCAACCAAAGCTGTGTGAGATACAATGGAAAGAGCCCAGGCTGTGTAATCAGAAGATTTTGCAGGGACCACAAATGAGCTTGAGTGAGGAGATAGAAGAGAGAGTGACACATTAGATCCTAATTTGGAGAGGCAGAGGTATCAAAATAGTCCCAAATTTGAAATAGATTAAAATATAATTGGTAAAAAGTTAACCAAAAAATACAATGCAACATAGATAATGTTAATTTGTGGTTTTCTAAGTCAACAAGTAGCCTTCAAAGATCCATTTCTATTTGAGTGTGACACCAGTGGATAGGGTACCAGACTGACCAAATTCCGTCTTTGATGCTTTCTTTTTAAAAATTAATTAATTAATTAAGAATATTTTCCCATGGTTACATGCTTCATATACTTTCCCTCCCTTCATCTCTCCCTCTTCCCGTAGGCAATGAGTAATTCAACTAGGTTTTACATGTATAGTGAAATAGTGATGAAGACCTATTTTCATATTATTATTTGCAGTAGAGGGATCATTTAGAGTCTACATCCCCAATCATATTTGATGCTTTCTAATTGTGTTACCTTGGGAAAGTCTCTTAACTTCCCTGGGCTCCACTTTTCCTCCTCTGTAAAATGAATTTGGCTTGGATTTTAGTTCAAGATTTATGGCCTCTGTTTTGTAAAATACCAGAGCTTCCTAAGTAGCCTCTGCATCTAATCTTTTCCCTCTCCAAACTGTCTTCCATTATAATCTTTCTAAAGCACAAGTGAGATTATGTTACTCTTCCCCTCAAGAACCCTAAATGGTTCCCAGTTACCACAAGCAGTTGACACCTTGGTTACAGCTAGGTATTGAAGTTTATAACACATTATTTCCCTTCACGGATTGTACATTTCAGTCAACTCACTGGCGCCCAAATTTGGCACTCCTCTAGTTTTCTAGTGCCCTTTCCCCCAAAGTCTTTGATTCAATTTTGCATATATTTATGTATATGTGAAATGGATAAAGAACTTTCTCAAAATTAGGAAGGCTGAGAGCTAGGGCAGCTTCTGACACCTAAAGGCTGTATGAGCTTGGGCAAATGATTTAAACACTTAGTGCTCTATTACTGAGTTTCTTTACCTAGTAACTGCCTATATCAATGAAATCAGCGGGTTGGTTGGTTTCTATGCACATATACATACATTTGTATTTCTCTCTCTCTCTCTCTCTCTCTCTCTCTCTCTCTCTCTCTCTCTCTCTCTCTCTCTCTCTCTCTCTCTCTCTCATTTCTCCCAATTTAGAATGTAAACTCCTAGTGGGCAAGTACTGTTTCACTTTTGCTTTGTATGCCCTAGTGCTTAGCTCAGTGACTGGAATATAGCAAATGCTAAGCATTTAATAATAGAAGTTCATTCATTCATTCATTCCTGCTTTTGCACTGACTGTTTCTCACGTCATAAATATTTTCCCTCTTCACTTCCGCCTCCTAGAATCTCTGCCACCTCTTGTGAGAAGCCTTTCTGTTCTTGTTCAGCTATTTTTCACTTATGCCGGACTTATCATGACCCTATTTGGGGTTTTCTTGTCAAAGATACTTGAGTGGTTTGCCATTCCCTTCTACAACTCATTTTACAGATGAAGAAACAGAGGCAGCCAACACACAGTTGGTAAGTGTCTGGGACCGGATTTGAACTCAGGGAGATGAGTCTTCCCAGGCAGGTCTATTCCTATCTATCTAGTCTCTTCTGTTTGAAAATACTTGACTCAAACTGAGTCTAGTGGTTAAACCTGTTCGCTTATAAATAGTCAGTAAATATACCACCCAGAATTAATGATAAGTAATAACAGGAAGGTTCTTTTGTGCCCCCACCCCAACCCCCGGGGTGTCCGGAAGAAGCCAAATGAGATGTTTTGATTATCCGACTACTTTACATTCAACTCCAAAGGTAGAAATAGAAAGGGCAGGGCAGGGGGATTTACAGAGATTCTTTTCTTTAGAGCATTCATATTTATCAAGCCCTTTGTTTCCACAGATCTGAAATGACCTTAAAAACAGCCTCATTAAAAAGCATTTAGAAAAAATTTTAAAGCATTTATTAAAGACACGAGGCAGTAGGGCTTAGTAAAGAGCAAAGGACTTGGTGTCACTTGTCCTGGAGTAGAATGAGGGCTCTGCTATTCACTAATCACATGATCTTGGACAGCTAGCTCCTCATCCCAACATCTCAGTTTCCTCAATCGTAAAATGGAGTAGATATTCTTTATAGCTCCTTTCAACCCTGAATTCATGCTTTCTCTCATGGGAGCACAGAATGATTGATTTAGAGCTGGAAGGGACCTGATGCTAGCTAGTCCAATTCCAATTTACAGATGAGGAAACTGAGGCCCTAAGTTAGGATTTGAACTCAGGTCTTCTTATTACAAATCTCATGTTATCCTTATTACACGGCATCCTATTACCACCAGGGGAAAAAATCCCGGAGGAACTTACTGTTCCTTAAAAATAAATTAATTTCACTGATATCGTTTGTTTTTATATCACTTTCATTTCTACATCTATCCCTCATCCTTCCCCTACCCAGTGAACCATCCCTTAGAAGAGAGAATTTTAAACGAAAGAGGGAAAAAAATCATTTCAGCAAAACTAGCCCATCAACCCAATCTGATAATATATGCTGTGTTTGATACTTACATCTGCAAGGAAAGTGAGAGATGCATTTTTCCAGCTCTTCTGGGGACCAAGCTTGTGCTTTACAGTTATACACAGGAACTCACTACTAATCTTAATGTCCTTGATAACCCTCCTGGGGCATAGGTAGATAATGATGTTCATTATCCCCATCTTCCAGACAAGAAAGGAAAAAAACTTTCAGAAATTGCCTGAGGTCACTCAGACACTCCTCTTCTTTTCCCAACCTCTCTTAATTCCAGTGCCAGTCATCTCTTAATTAGTTCTTCTTTATTCTGTAAAAGCTTGTTTAAATAAATTTGTTTGCTTGCTTTCCCTCTCCTTCCCCAGTTAGACGGTAAACACCTCGAGGCCAGGCATTATCTTTTGCTTCTTTTTGTATCCCCAAGCTTAGGATAGTGCCTGACACATGCTGAGTGCTTAATAAATACATTGTGATGACTCCATGGAAAGTTGGAGGTTAAAGAGGAATCAGAAGCTTATTCCTTCAAGACTCCAAGCCCAGAGGCTGATTCCCACTACAAAGTCAAGACTAATCCCTGAGTCCCAGAGATGGAAGATCCTGGGTTCAAATGTGAACACTTCAAATGTCAGATACTTTCTAGCTGAGTGACCCCGGGCAAGTCACTTAATCCCCAATTGCCTAAACCTTACTGCTCTTGGGCCTTGGAACCATTGTACAGTATTGATTCTAAGACAGAAAATAAGAGTTCAAAAAAAAAAAGACTAATCCCTGGACTATGTTGCACGTTTTTCTCCCTTCTATGGTTCTCTGACTTCTTGTTCTAAGAATTGAGTCCCTGACAATATAAACTAAATGTATCTTTCTAGAGTCAGAAGGCAGCTCTTCGAGTCACTTTGTATCCATATCTTTCACTATATATTTTTAAGTTATTAATATAGAAAGATATTCTTGTGCCCAGACACTTCCTTTTAATGGGAAAAAGCTCCCAGACTTTTCAGGCAGCCTGAATTATGTGATAAATATTTAATGTCATACATAATCACTGAACAATCAGGAAGGAGAATAAAAATTCACAGGGGGTTAGCTCCTAACTGTTTTATAATTCAAAGGTCTTCATTCAGAGGAATGGTGAGATTGGGAAGTCAATTCCAAAGTGAGGTGTGCCTTAAAATGGAGAATCACAATTTCCTTAAAAGACTAATCCTTTAAAAAAAAGTGAACAAGCCAAGAATTTTTCTAAAGAAGAATTTTATAATATATTAATGTGTACAATCTCTGAGGGCAGAGAGTAGGTTTGCATTTGTTTGCTTTAATTAAGCCTGATAACAAGCCAGTTATTGGCTTACATGCTCTGATTCAGAATTGGGGCAAGTATCATTCCAGAAAATAAATAGATCTTTGGATTCCAGAATGTAAAATCTTCCAGATGGGAACACTATTGCCAACTCCCCACTCCCATAAAGTTTCCTTTTAGTAGCATGCTTACTGCTCTGGCCCAAGTGTGCAATGAGAGAGAGAGAGGTTGCAAATAACTTTGGGCTAGCTTCTTATCTTACCCAACTCTTGGGGGGAAACTTCCCTAGAGAAGATGAATATTTGGAGTGATATCTTTAGATTTCAATTTCACACATAGTGGCTCTAAGAGAGAAATCCCCAGTGAGAGGATTTCAGTTCCTTTCAATGAACAATTAAATTGTTCAAATTTGAGTTTAGCAATCATACCCTGGCCTTGAAATGTATTTTTATTAATAACTTTCAAATAATAAAGGCTCCATTGCATCTCTTTCCTCCCTGCAACTCAGTATAGCTCTGGAAAACCTCCGGATTTGAGTCAGAAGAGTTGGAAACAGATTCCCACCACTTACTGAAATGTGTCCATAGGCATGCCACTTTTCCTTTCCGATCCCCAGCTTATTCATCTGTAAAATGGGATGATAATACCTTATGATATCCCTAATTATCCACTACCTCCCAGGCCATCACCAGTCTTCCTGAGTTTTGTCTTGCCATTGGCCTTGGATGACTCTGGAAGAGAGAGTGAGGCTAAAGACTCTGTCCTACTTAGATCCAATTTATTCAAGAGTCAAATGACTACCAGGTTGTCATTTTGGTCCTCTTCCAGTAGGAAAGTTAGCAACCAACCATATCCCTTTTAGAGTTGCTGTGATAAAAGCCTGGATATACCTCCAATATCAGATATGGAGTCAGAGGACCTTAGTTTAGATTCTAGCTCTGCTGTGTGTCCTTAGGCAAATGGCTCAACTTCTCAGGACACAATTCCTTGTCTGTAATGAGAAAGTTGGTCTTGATGATCTCCAAGATCCCTTCCGGCTCTAACTCTGATCCTGAGATGCTTAAATCATGATAGATTAGAGGGTAATGGTTATTATTACATAATGGAAAGGAAAGACCTTGCATTGCTTTATCTGTGTAGACATCATATGGCCATAGCCACCAGAAAGAGGAGTTTCTTGAAGACAGGGACTGTTTCATTTTTTTCTTTGTAGTCTTAGTTCGAACATGATGTTGGGTAGAACAGACATTTATTATCTACTATACAGTAATATTAATAATAGCTACCATTGAGGTAGCTGGGTGGTGCAGTGCCAGACACTAGCTATGTGATCCTGGGCAAGTTACTAAACCTTGTTTGCCTCAGTTTCCTCATGTAAAATGAACTGGAGAAAGAAATGGTGAATACTCTAATATCTTTGCCAAGAAAACCTCAAATATAATTGGGCACAAAGAGTTGGACATGACTAAATAACAATAGCTACCATTGATATATGGTGTTAAGTTTTGCAAAGTATTTTACATATGTCATCTCATTTGAGCCACAATCTTATAAGGCAGGCACTATTATTACCATTCCCATTTTACATATAGAAAAACTGAGGCTAAGATTTTTTTTAAAGTGATGTGCCCAGGGGACAGCTGGGTGGCTCAGTGGATTGAGAGCCAGATCTAGAGATGGGAGGTCCTAGATTCAAAACTGGCCTCAGACACTTCCCTAGTTGTGTGATTCTGGGCAAGTCACTTAATCCCCATTGCCTAGCCCTTACCACTCTTCTGCTTCGGAACCAATACAAAGTATTGATTCCAAGACAGGTCAGCATTTTTTGTTTTTTGTTTTAAAACCCTCACCTTCTGTCTTGAAGTCCATACTGTGTATTGGTTCCAAGGCAGAAGAGTGGTCAGGGCTAGGCATTGGGGGTCAAGTGACTTGCCCAGGGTCACACAGCTGGGAAGTGTCTGAGACCAGATTTGAACCTAGGACTTCCTGTCTCTAGGCCTGACTCTCAGTCCACTGAACCACCCAGATGCCCCAAGGTCAGTGTTTTAAAACAAGCAAAGGAACAAAATGAATAAACAAATAAATAGATAAAGTGACTTGCCCAGAATCACACAGTTGGTAAGCCTTTGAGTTTGGATTCAAACTCAAGTCTTCCTGATGATCCCAAACCCTATCTACTTACCACCTAACTGCCTGCTAGGCATCATGGCAGTCACTCAGGATACATAGACAAAGTAATCCCTGTGCCCTCAAGAATTCCTAATGGGTAATACGATATGCACATAGATAAGTAAATAAAATATATGCAATGTAATTTTAAAAGGAGAGGTCAGGAAAGAACCCACTTGAGAGGTGGCACCTGAGCCAGGTTTTGAATGAAGATGGGGTTCTCCAAGGGGAAGAGGGAGGGAGAGTGCACTCCATGTCTGGGAAGCCACTTGTATAAAGGCCCAGAGTTGGCCAAGGGAATGTCAAATTCAGGGAACAACTTGTAGACCAGTGAACCTGAAGAGGAGAAAACTACATGAAGGGGAGAAACCAGGAAATAAGAGAGGTGGCAGTTAAATCGTGACAGGCTTCAGATGACAAGCCAAGGATGTTCTATTTAATCTAATAATAGAGTGCTTACTCTGCCAAGCACTTTACAATATTATGTCCTTTGATCCTCTTAATATCCCTAGGAGATAGATACTGCGATTATCCCCTTTTCATATTTAAGGAAACTGAGGCAGACAGGGATTAAGTGACTTGCCCACAGTCACACAACTAGTAAGTATCTAAGGCTGAACTTGAACTTTGTTGTTTAGTCATTTCAGTTGTGTCTTATTCTTCATGACCCCATTTGGTATTTTCTTTCATGGCAACGATACTGAAGTGGTTTGCCATTTCCTTTCTCAGCTCGTTTTACAGATGAAGCAAGCAGGACTAAATGATATGCTCAGAGTCACACAGCTAATAAGTGTCTGAGAACAGATTTGAGCTCAAGAAGACAAGTGTTATTGATTCCTGATTGGGCACTACATGCACAATGCCATCTAACTTCTTCCATTTACTGGTCTTTATCTCACAGAGTAGCTGGGAAAGAAAACTGGGATCAGTGTGACCGATTGTTATAATTTGCCTTTAATAAACAAGTTATTTTGAACTTTTTAGTGACTAACAATTCAGCAAGGGGTTTTGGGGGGAAAAACCAGGGTGGGACTCAAGTTATCTCTGCTCAAGGACAATGAGATTCAAAGCATCCTTTCTAGCTCTGTCTTACTCCCATGTCTGAGAAAATTGTCTCCATTAAAAATCAGATTATTTTTCAAGGTAAGTTGACTTTCCTGAATGTCAATATAAAGATGATATAGTACAGTAGAGAAAGGGCTTGGACATGGGGTCTGGAGAAACCTGAATTTGAATCCTGCCTTCACCTCTTTCTTGACTGGACAACTATGGAGAAGTCATTTAACATCTCTGAGACTCAGTTTTGTCATCAGTAAAATAGAAATAATAATTCCAATTATACTTCATAGGATTCTTATAAAGCAAGTGCCTCATAAACACCAAAGCCCTATATAAGTATAAATTGTTATTAATGCAATTAGGAGACAATCTGGGGCCATAAGAAAGCGAAGTCATGTTTCTAAGTCTGGCTGGATTTTTTTCCTGTTGGCGTTTTCCTCACTTCTTGCCCTTCTCATCTACAATTCTTTTCAAGAAAAGACTATTTTCCTGTGATTATTGTGCTATTGCTGTAAACATTCCTTTAACTAGAATGAAGCCTTCAAATATGAGTGAAAAATGTAGGGAACTTGCTGGAGTGACCCTCACCTTGCCCTTTGTTTTAGCTGTCCTAAGCAGAGCTCTTGAAACATTTGTTTTTAAGTAATTATAGTACTTTAATGGAAAAGGAAAAAAGGAGGGGAGAAGAGAAAGAAAGAAAGAAAGAAAGAAAGAAAAGAAAGAAAGAAAGAAAGAAAGAAAGAAAGAAAAGAAAGAAAGAAAGAAAGAAAGAAAGAAAGAAAGAAAGAAAGAAAGAAAGAAAAGAAAGAAAGAAAGAAAGAAAGAAAGAAAGAAAGAAAGAAAGAAAGGAAGGAAGGAAGGAAGGAAGGAAGGAAGGAAGGAAGGAAGGAAGGAAGGAAGGGAGAGAGAGAGAGAGAGAGAGAGAGAGAGAGAGAGAGAGAGAGAGAGAGAGAGAGAGAGAGAGAGAGAGAGAGAGAGGGAGGGAGAGGGAGAGGGAGGGAGGGAGGAAGAAGGAAGGAAGGAAGGAAGGAAGGAAGAAGGAAGGAAGAAAGGAAGGAAGGAAGGAAGGAAGAAGGAAGGAAGGAAGAAAGGAAGAAAGAAAGAAAGAAAGAAAGAAAGAAAGAAAGAAAGAAAGAAAGAAAGAAAGAAAGGAAAGAAAGAAAGAAAGAAAGAAAGAAAGAAAGAAAGAAAGAAAGAAAGAAAGAAAGAAAGAAAGAAAGAGAGAGAGAGAGAGAGAGAGAGAGGGAGGGAGGAAGGGAGGGAGGGAGGGAGGGAGGGAGAGAGGGATGAAGGAAGAAAGGAAAAAGGGAGGAAGGAAGGAAAAAGCGAAGAAGGAAAAAGGAATGAAGGAAGAAAGTAAAAAGGGAGGAAGGAAGGAAAAAGGGAGGAAGGAAGGAAAGAGAAATAGAGAAAGGAGGGATAGAAGAAGGGGAGGAGGAAGGAAGCAAGGAAGTATTATTTGAATTTAATTTGGGTTTTCTTGACAGAAATGTTCAAACTAAACTCCATTCCTATTCTCTCTCCTGAGCTCTAGGCACATATCTCTACCTGCCTATTGGACAGGTTGACCAGGATGACCCATAGGTATTTTAAACTCAACATGTATACAAACAGAATTCATTTTCTTTCTTAGCAATCTCATTGTCATCCTTGATTTCTCACTGTCACTCATCTCATATGTCCAACCAATGGCCAATTTTTTATGTTTCTTTCTCTAAAACATTGTCTTACAACAGTGACCAATGCGTGTGTTTTGCATGACAATAAAAAGAAAATAAATGTAAAGGCCATTGCTTACATTCATCACCCTTCTCTTTACTCACAAAGACACCGTCCTGGTTTAGATCGTATCACCTATTACTGGATTATTACAGTGTCTTTCTAACTGGCTCCCTGCGCCAAGTCTCTCCTCCAACTATTTTCTTAGTGCCCAACGCAACATTCTAAGACCACAAATTGCAAGGTAGGTGCATATTTGCATTGGGGAAGGAGGCTGCCTCCTCCAGAAGGTCCTTATATCAATAGAATAATAGGTCTGATTGCTTTATTTTAATATTAACACACATCCATGCAAAAATGCTCTAAGGTTTACAAAGTGATTTATTTACTTAGGTTATCTAATATTACATATAGTGTGTCTTGGAAGAGATTCTTAGGTTGGACTAGATGGCCTCTGAAGTCTTCTGATTCTGAGATTCTTTTGAGGGGGGGCAATGGGAGTTATGTGACTTGCCCAGGGTCACACAGCTGGGAAGTGTCTGAGGCCAGATTTAAACCTAGGACCTCCCATCTCTAGGCCTGGCTCTTAATCCACTGAGCCACCCAGCTGCCCCCACAATTCTGAGATTCTGTGACTCTGCCTTTCAAGAAGCTCTGGACTCCTCATGAGGTACCACTTCTGATTTAAGGCATCAGCTAACTAGGGAAGACATCCTTAGCCCCTTCTGGATGAACATGTGACTTTCAGGATAAAAGATTTTAACCACCCTCAATGGGGACACTGAGCATTATCCCCCCCTCTTCAGACTCTCATTAGACAGTTTAAAAGATGTGATAAGATTGCCTAGCCCTTACCTCTCTTCTGCCTTCAACCTATATAGAACTGATTCTAAGACAAATGGTAAGGGTTAAAAAAAAAAGATGTGATAGAATTTGAATGTTAATTATTTTTTCTTCAACCTTGTGTGTGTGTGTGTGTGTGTGTGTGTGTGTGTGTGTGTGTGTGTGTGAAAAGGTCAAGGACTCATTAGCCCTCTCAGATCTACTAAACAGCTCTGGTCTGAAAGATTCAGGCCCTTGGGTGCCAGTGATGTTCCATTAAACAGCATAACTGATCTTGGGGAAACCATTGGACCTATTAAGGCCTGAAGTTTTTTCCCTAGAGCATCACCCCCTTCCCCAACCTCCAAAGGGGAGATGTAACAAAATATTAAGTTAAAAGAATAACAAGAATCGGGTCTCAGGACCTTTGACCGAGACAAAGGCTCAAAAGTTTGTGCGAAGGATAGAGCCCTTCGTTAACCTTCCAACAGAATCCTCATTACCCAGCCTTTCAATGTGCTCCATGTCTAAGAACTCAGGCAGCTCAAAGCATAGCCCAAATCATAAGATTTTTAAAAGAAAAGCACAGGGGAACAAAGAGATGCACAGGAATAGCCAGTCTCTGAAATACCTCATGCCATGCAGAGTTTTACATATATATATTATATATTCCTTCTTCTTCCACCCTTCACAGAAATCAACTTTATAACAACAGTATAATGTTCACTTAGCTACTATAACAAACACCAGGAGTCTTGACTCTGTCTGCTTTTATTTGTTGCCTGGAGGTAGCTTTTGTTGCAATAGGAAATTAAGACTTAGGACAGAAGAGTGATGGACAGGGACCCCTTCGATCCTATTATAGCATTTCACTTGAAAGTAGGAAAAAGGCTAGAACCTTTGACAGTGTCACTTGCAACAACTACTCTCTTTCTACCCCCACAATCCAACTGCCCAATTTGGTGGCAAGAACCCACAGAGGAGAAAAGACAGCCCGGGAAGGACTCATCTATCTGCAAACCTGATGGACAAATGATATCCTGCTCTTTTTTTTTTAAACCTTACCTTCTGTCTTAGAATCAATACTGTGCATTGATTCTAAGGCAGAAGAGTGGTAAGGGCTAGGCAATAGGGGTCAAGTGACTTGCCCAGGGTCACACAGCTGGGAAGTGTCTGAGACCAGATTTGAACCTAGGACCTCCCATCTCTAGGCCTGGCTCTCAATCCACTGAGCTACCCAGCTGCCCCTGATATCCTGTTCTATTGAGGGGCTCCACCACCAAAATGGACTAATTCAGTTGAGAATATTTACCATGGGAGTCTTTACCAACCCAGGTCATCTGGGTAGATAGAATGCTGATCCTAGGGATTCAGATCTTGCCTTGGATACTTGCTAGGGGACTAAATTACTTAGCTTCTGAGTCACAGTTTCCTCATCTGTAAAATGAGGATTTTGATTGTAATGACTTCTGAGGTCCTTTCCAGCTAGAAATCTATGATTCTGTGGCTTCTGGGCACCATGGGATCCATGAGAAGATCCTTGGGCAATGTTCTCAAGCAGAGCCAGAGAAAGATTCTAGTAAAGTCTCTTGGGTTACCATTGGCTTCTCAGACTATCTAGACCTTGGGCTGAAATGTTCAGGGGTGAGTTCAAGCTCTAGCACCAGACAGGGCTTCTGGTGGATGGTGGGGGTTGTGGAGAAGGAGGATCTCAGCAGCTGCTGAGGAAGTCCTATTTTCCGGCATTCCTGTTTGGCAGAGGGGAGAGGTCTGGCAGAGGAAGGGCGATTCCTGCCCTGTCTCCCCATAACTTTTCTCTTACCACCAGAGAGTATGTATGAGTTTCACAAGCAACAGATTTTAGTTTCAAGTAGTGGAACTGAAAGTCTGGTCTGAGATACTCCCTAGACATCACAACTAGCAAAGTTTCCGTCACTGAACTAAAATAAGGGGCCCGTCTGCCACTTTCTCTCCTTTTTCTCAGGGGCCTCAGTGGTTGTACTTTCACAGGATTCAGATCCAAAAGGGTCACTTCCCACCACCTCCCCTGATTTGGGGCTGAGGAAACTGAAAATGACACAGGTCCAGTGAATAGTCACACGGAGAGTAAATAGCAGAGTGGTCCAGGGCTTCTGGCTCAATCCAAGGTTCTTCCCATCATCTGAAGTTCTTTCTGTGCCATTGGGAGGGTGCTTGGGATTGTGATGTACCTTGAAGTTCTGCCATATGCAGGTCATCTGAAGAAGCTGAGGATATTTGACCTGGAAAAGAGAAGAATCGGGGTAAGGAGTAAGAAAGACTAGCTGCCTTCAAGTATTTGAAGCCACCTTAGCCCAGGGTTGGGGAACCTTTTCCCGAGTTAAGAGTGCCCAGAGAGCAAATTCAGGCTGTCAGTGAGCCCCCAGATTACTCCAGAGAGTTGTGAGAGAGAAAGTGCTTGCTTTGGGTGGCTGGCATGCAAATAAATGTCTTCAGGCACTGGGAAGAAGGGGAACAGAGCAGCTCCCAGAGTTCCCAGTGCCCTGCTGTCTGTGCACAAACCACAGCTTTGCCAACAAGGCAGCCTATTTCTACTTGGCCCCCTGGAAGCAAAAAATGGGCATTACAGACAGGTGGGTTTAGGGTTAAGATCAGGAAAACCATCTCAGTAATCATGGCTGTCTAAAAGAAGCGGCTTTACTGTCTCATTTTGTTCAGAACTGGTCATTCAGTGCAGCCTCTGGCTTCCATGTCTGCTGAGTTTGAAAAACAGAACCCCCCTGCCCCAAGATGCCCATAGAATAAGAGTTGCAGGTGACCCAGAGGCAATGAAAAGATAAAAACAGATGTGGATGCAAGAAGGCTGCAGTATATTATCCCAGCCCATCCTGTCTTCTCCAGCAGACTGCCCTTCTATCATCCCTACTTTCTCTCTCTAATCTTCAATCTCTCCCTATCTACTGGCTCCTTCCTTCCCTGCTGCCCACAAACCCCACCCATGTCTCACTCATACTCAAAAAATCCTCATTTGATCCTACCATACCTAGTAACTATTGCCTCTGTCTCTTATTCCCTTTTCATTTAAAGTCCTTGAGAAAGCCCTAATTTTCTTCCAAAAGCTCTGCATCTGACTGCCAATCCATCATCCAACTTCTCTCCTCTCCCCAAAGTTATCGATGATCTCTGTCGAAGCTGATGACCTTTTCTCATTCCTAATTGTGTTCTTGTCCCCTTTGCAGCTTGTGACACCACTGATGAGCCTCTTCTCCTGGAAAGTCTCTCTTTTATCGGTTTTTGTGACTCTGTTCTCTTCTGGTTCTCCTCCTCCCTGTCTGACTCCTCTTTCTCTGCTTCCTTTGCTAGATTTTCATCCAGAGCATGCCCACTAACTCTGGATGTCTCCTAAGGCTCTATCCTGAACCCTCTTGTCTGCTCTCTCTTCTGTCCCATTTGATGATGTCATCAGATCCCAGGGGTTCAATTACCATCTCTATGCAGATGACTGATTCCCTGATCTATATATCCAGGTCTAAGTTCTCGCTCTAGCTCCAAGCTCCAATGACAGCCTACCTTTTAGACATCTCAAACTCGGCGTCTTTTGGCATTTTCAATGTGATATATCTGAAATAGAACTTTTGTCTTTTCCCTAAAATACTATCTTCTTCAAAACTTACCTATTACTGTTCTTTAAAAAAACAAAAAACAAAAACAAAAAAAAACCCCTCTACCTTCTGTCTTAGAATCTATACTATTGGTTCTAAGGCAGAAGAGTAGTGAGGGCTAGGTATTTGGGGTTAAGTGACTTGCTCAGGGTCACACAGCTAAGGAAGTATCTGAGGTCAGACTTAAAACTTAGGATCTCCTGTCTCCAGGTCTGGCTCTCTATCCCCTGTGAGTCACTTAGTTGCCTCTTCCTTTCTCTCCTTACTATTTAAAAAAATAATTTATAATGATCATTTAAATAATATATTCATTTATACAATACTATTTATTATAATATAGTTTAATATTTTCATTTTGTACAGGAAAAAATAGGCAATGGGGGCTAAGTAACTTGCCCAGGGTCACACAGCTAGGAAATGTCTGAGGTCAGACTTGAATTTAGGATTTCCTGTCTCCAGGTCTGGCTCTCTATCCCCTGTGAGTTACTTTGTTGCCTCTCCCTTAGTATTAAAAAATTAATTTATAATGATAATTTATATAATATATTAATTTATATAATACTATTTATTATAATATATTTTTAATCTTTTTATTTTACTTTTTATTTTGTACAGGAAAAAATAGGCAATGGGGGTTAATGACTTGCCCAGGGTCACACAGCTAGGAAGTGTTTGAGACCAGATTGGAACCTAGGATCTCCTATCTCTAGGCCTAGCTCTCAATCTACTAAGCTGCCCCTCCAAGAATATTTATTTTTTAGGAACTCCCACCATCTTCTTGGTCACCAAAGCATCTAACTTCTGTATCATCTTTGATTCCTCTCTCCCACTCATCTCCTCATACCCAATGTATTATCAAGTCTTCATTTCTATGTTTATAATCTCTTTCATTTAGATTCCCTTCCACCCTGGTGTACCCAAGTGTCCCTCATCATCTAAGAACCAGACTATTGCAATTGACCTCTGGTTGGTCTCTCTACCTCTAGTCGCTCTACACTCCAACCCAGACTCCATTCAGCTGTCAGAAAGGTTTCCCCAAGATCCAGTTCTGCCCAGATCATCCTGCCCCACCTCCACCTCTACTCAATAAACTTCATTGGCTCCCTATTAGTTCCATGGCCAAATAAAAAAGTATCTCCCAATCTGGGTCCTTTCTAGCTTTCTGATCTTCTTACACTTTAATCTCCTTTGCATATAAGACAACCCAGAACTATCGGCTGTCTTCCTGTTCCTCAGATAGGACACTCCATCTCTTGTCTCCTTGCCTTTTCAATGACTCCCTGTACATGGAATGCTCTCTCCCCTCACTTCCACTTTCTGGCTCACGTGGCTTCCTTCAAGACTCAGCTCAAATCCCATCTTCTGCAGGAGGTTGTTTCCAGTGGTCCCATGCCCTCCACTGCTGGTGCTTCTCTTGGAGATTATCTTCCTTTTACCCCACTGTCTATATCTTAAATGTACAATGTGTTCTGCGTATGGTTTTCACCATTAGAATGTGAGTTCTGTAAGAGCTGGGGTTTTGTTTATACCCCAAGAACTTAGCACCTAGGGCAAAGGACTTAGTAAATGCTGGTTGGATGGCGGGTACACTAGACAACCCTCTCTTTTTACAGACGAGGAAATCAAGATTCAGTGAGGTCAGCTGACTTTCCTACCCTCAACAGCAAAGGTAGAATTTGAACCTCAGTCCTTTGATTCCAAATCTACTGCTGCTTTCATTGTATCAAGTGGACCCTGAAAGATCATAGAAGCATAAAATATCAGAACCGAGAGCGGTATTAGATCACACACCTAAAACTGGGAGGAACCTCAGAATCCATTTAAGCTGATCCCCCCCCCCATTTATTTTACAAAATAAAGAAGCTGAGACCCAGGGAGGTGAAGTGTGACCCAAGATCACATAGACAGTAAGCATCAAAAATGGGATTTGAACCCAGGCTCTATTTCCTTATAGCCCTTTTCACTAATCCACACTAACTATCTCTTAATAATTCTTTGTAAACAGATAAAGAAACTGACTTTCAGAGGGTTAGAGTTTATCATTCCAGGTCAGTAGTGCCCACTGGAGTCTCTTGTTGGCATGTTTTGACCCTCCCCCCCCCCCGGCCTCCAGCTACAACACTTCTCTCATCAGATTTCTGAAGGCTACCTTGGGTTATTGCCAGAAGGAAGAGCTATAAAAATTTTTCTGTTCCTATTTCTTGCATGTTCTGCCATCTGGAAATATCCTTTTATTTAGCAACTTTTGTGAAGAGAACTAAATCCGTGGAAAATGCTTCCAGTTTTATTCCACCGTTTAAATCACTCCAAGAAAGCCATTTCTATCCAGCCTTTGCAAGGGTCAAACAATCAGGGCTCAGTTTTGGAAACAATGTCCAAGTGGTTATGACTTTTCATTTAAATGAGATGAAGCATATTTGTAACTCCAGAAGCTCTCACCTTGAGGATGAGATGAAAAAGGTCGGTTTGAATTCCTATGAGACGGTAGAAAGAATACTATGAAGTCCAAAGACCTAGTTTCGAATCTCACCTCAGATGCTTCCTACCTGTATGACCTTGGGCAAGTCATTTCCTCTCTGGTCTCAGTTTCCACAACTGTAAAACGAAAGAGTTGAATTAGATGGCCTTTGAGATCCCTTCTAGTGATAGATCTAGGCTACTATAAACCCTCCTCTCTCTAATTACCTATGCTTTCTTTCTTTTCTTTTCTTGGAGGTTTGCTTTCAGCTCCAAGGGTTTTGGGTAGATAGTTTCCTTTGTGAAATGATCAGTGTAGGAAGCAAATGTGATAGACCCCACAGACGGGCTATCTTTTCTTAAAAAGAAAAGAAGAGAAGAGACAACAAGGAGAGAGAGAAAAGGGATGTGGGAGGAAAGGGAGAAAGAAACAGGGAGAAAAGGCAGAGGAAGGGAGGAGAGAGGAAAGGAAATGAACAAGAAACAGAGACAATAATGAGAGAAAAAGAGTGAAGAGACCTGCTTTGGGGGGGGGGGGGAGAAACAGAGAGAGAGAGAGAGACAGAGACAGAGACAGACAGAGACAGAGACAGAGACAGACAGAGACAGAGACAGAGAGACAGAGACAGAGAGAGACAGAGAGACACAGAGAGAGAGAGACAGAGAGAGAGACGGAGAGAGTAGAGGAGAGGGGGAGAGAAAGAGAGGAGAGGTGGGGGAGAATCTTATCTCCAGTTAGAAAAATGTTTCCATAAGGTCCCTGATAAAGGAGGGAAAAATAACCCAGAAGGCTTTCTGATAACATGTGAACGTCCTTGATAATCCCGGACAGGATGGGGCTTAGGGTCATGTTTGCCATGACATTAGAACAAGTGAATGGATCCTAACGGTTTATTCGAGCAATGTAAAAGCTGAGTTTCCTGCTTAACTTTTTCACAGACCAGCTGGGCACCTCATGGAAAGGAACAGCTAAGATAAGAGTTTCATATGTGCCCGGCCAGTATGCCAAAGGTCTCTTATCACTTTCAGGGGGCTTTTCAGTTTCATGCCCTTTGTTGGCAGGCTTTACGCTGGCAAGGATTACAAGATGACGCCAAATGAAGATACATGAAAAGGAACTAGAGATGGACAGCCTGGAGTAGAGGAGAAATATGTGGGTGGGAGGACATGACAGCTGTCTTCAAAGACCTGAAGGACCATCATGTAGAAATGGGATTTGCCCCTTTTTTTTTCTGCTTGGCCTCACAGGGTAGAACTGAGAGCAATGTGGGGAGATACAATGAAATAAATTTGGGTCTGATAGAAAGAGAAATTTCTAGGCAATTGGAGCTGTCCAGAGGGGGAATGGGCTGTCTCAGGTAGCCATAGATCACAAATCAAAGATTTAGATCTGAAAGGAATCTTAGATAGAACAGAGGTGTTAGAGCATTGTTACATCAAGTCAACAAAGACCTACTATGGGCCAGACTCTCCACTAAGTGCTAGGGACAGAAAGAAAGGTAAAGAGAAAAACTGAAGCAATTTCTGCCTTTAAGGAACTGATGTGTGTGTGTGTGTGTGTGTGTGTGTGTGTGTGTGTGTGTGTGTGTGTATTAAACCCTCATCTTCTGTCGTGTGTGTGTGTGTGTGTGTGTGTGTGTGTGTGTATTAAACCCTCATCTTCTGTCCTATTCTGTATCAATTCTTTTCTTTTTTTAACCCTTACCTTCCATCTTGGAATCAATACTGGGTAGTGGTTCCAAGGCAGAAGAGTGGTAAGGGCTAGGCAATGGAGGTTAAGTGACTTGCCCAGGGTCACACAGCTGGGAAGTATCTGAGACCAGATTTGAACCTAGGACCTCCCATCTCTAGGCCTGGCTCTCAATCTACTGAGCTACCCAGCTTTTCCCCCTCCCCCCATTCTGTATAAATTCTAAAACAGAAGAGTGGCTAGGATTAGGCAATTGGGATTAAATGACTTGCCCAGGGTCACACAACTAAGAAGTGTCTGAAGCCATATTTTGAAGACTTGAACTCAGGTCTTCCCAGTTCCCAGTCCTGATGCTCTATCCACTGTGCTGCCCCTCCTCCTGGGCTCACAAATTGGAAGCTAGAAGGGACTCCAAAAGACTTTTAGTCCCAGTCCCTTGTTTTACAGGAGGAAATGGAAGTCTAAGGAAACTAAACTATTTACTTAAATCACACAGGTTGGGGGCAAAGCCACGACTTGAATATCTTGACTCCAAAGCCAGAGCATTTTTCACTTTCTTGACCCAACTAAAATCTCTACACCAAAGTCTTTACTGATCCCCCTTAATGCTAGGGCCTTCTCTCTGTGAACTGGCTCCAATTTCTCCTGTATATGTCTTATTTGTCCATCATCCATGTTGTCTCTTCCATTGTACTGTGAGCTCCGTGATGGCAGGGACTATTGTTGCCCCTGCATCTTGATGCCTGGCACATAGTAATTAATATTAATAAATTAATAAAGAACATTATTAATTATTTATTATAATAAATATATATTATATAATATTATATATTATATGTAAATATATAATAAAATTATTATTATTATAAAGAACATAATTAATTATTAAAAGAACAAAATTAATAAAGAACATCTTGACTAATTGATTTCTACTACACTTTTTCCTCAATATCTAGAATTTAGAAATAGAAGAGATCTCAGAGGCCATCTAATTGGACCATCTCACATTACAGATAAAGAAACTGAGGCCCAAAGTCCCTCAGGCAGCAAGAACTAGATCTGTGGAATAGCCTTGAAGTATAAGGTATATTATCCATCAGTCTGGAGAATGGCTTTCCCAGAGTACTATCTGCAGGTAGAAAGACATAGTAAGGTTTAGAGTAATGCAAACTGGATCTGGAATCAAAGACCATGAGTTCAAACCTCTTTGGGTTTTCCCCCCTTACTTTCTGTCTACTCTAAGATAGAAGAGCAAGGTCTAGTGACCCCGTTTTTATTTTAAACAGAAAAAAATAGGCAATGGGGGTTAAGTGACTTGTCTAGGGTCACACAGCTAGGAAGTGTCTGAGGACAGATTGGAATCCATGTCCTCCTGACTTGAAGCCTGGCTCTTCATCTACTATGCTACTTAACTGCCCCTAAATCTCATTTCTCTGTCTTACTACCTGTGTGACCATAAGCTAGTCATTTCAGTTCTCTAGACCTCAGTTTCCTCATCTATAAAAGGAAGGAGTTAGACTTGATGGTTTTCTAAATCCCTCAATGATCCTGGGAGAATGAGCTGGATGACCTCTGGAGGACCTGAGCCAATCCCTCTGTTTTATCATGTAAGTTAGGGAAAGCAGGAGTCATGTATTCAAGACTCCCGACCCAAAGTCTGCTTTGGGGTTGCCATTTTTGGTCCCCTATAATTCAGGAATCTCACTATCAGAACTAGCTCCACCTTTCCCATTCAACCACCATTAGCTTCAAAGGAATTACGTTGGCCAAGGAGACACTTATCTTTCCTTTATCTGTTAGTAAATGATAACGCTCCTCCTCAAAGTCCTGTGAGATATGTATGGACCTTCTCTCTGGTCTTATTATATAGATGGGCTCTTGGAGCAATGGTGAGAATTTGTCTAGCAGGCTGCAGCAAGAGCTGGTACCAGAAGTCCAAGCCCTCAGTCTCTTTCTTTTGGTTCTCATCCAAGGAATCCCAAGACCACCATGAGAAAGCCATGACCAAGGCTGGTCAACCTCCACTCATCAGAATGGACAAGCCAGTCAACAGACACATATTTCTTAAGTTCCCATTATAGACCTAGTACCAAAGGAAAATGGTATAGTAGAAATACTGCTGACTTGGAAGTGTTCAGAACTTGGACCCAAGTTTGAATTCCTATTCAGCCATTTTTGTGGTTAAACTCCTTGAGAAGGCCATCGAAAATAGGAGCCTCCATTTCCTTTCCTCTCATTCTCTTCTTAACTCTTTACAGTCTGTCTTCTGACTTTACTATTCAATCAAATTTGTTCTCTCCAAAGCTACCAGTGATCTCTTAATTGTCAAATCTAAAGGCTTTTTCTCCATATTCATCCTTCTTCACTTCTCTACAGCCTTTGACACTATTGATCACTGTCTTCTTCTAGATCTTCTCTTCTCTAGGTTTTTGCAACTGTCCCCCCATCCCAATCTGATTCCTCCTTCTCAGTATCCTTGGCATGATCATGTTTAGATATTGGCCATAATTCAAGGACCAACTGGTAGATTTTTAACATCTAGAACCCCAAAACAATTTGTGAGTGGTTATGATGACATGTATAGAACTCCTTTTCAGTTTACAAAGGGAAAGGGGAAGAGAAAAGGAAGGGACCAAACACAAGTGCCTGCTAAATGCCAAGTGCTTTACAAATATTATCTCATTTGATCACTTCACCTATGCGGTTTCTTTTGAGTCTCACAATAATCCTGTGGGAGGAATGACAATAGGTCATTTTTTCCTTCACTTTACAGAAGAGGAAACTGAGGCTCAGCAAAGTTAAGTGATCAGCCATAGTCAGTGAGCCAATAAGCATTTAAGTACTAAGTATGAGGTAGGCATTATGCTAAGTTCTGGAGGTACAAAGAAAAGAAAAAGGAGGGTCCTTGGCCTCCAAGAGTTCACATCCTAATTCTGGAGATAAGATGTAAATGATTCAATGTAAAAAAAAAAAGTGTAAATAATATAAATAGAAGGCAATTTCAAAGGGAAGGCTAGCATTGGAGGAAGGGTAAATGAATGGAATCAACCAGATGGAATGCTATATGTGATGAGTAGCAAGTCAGCTTGAGTCATGGAATTATAGAATGAGTTGGTGGGGAAGGGATAGAATAAGAGGATCAAGATCAGAAGGATCAGTTAAACAGACAATTTTGTACTTGACCCTGGAGGTAATAGTGAGCCTCTGATGTTTATTGAGTAAGGAGGGTGGCATGGTCATACATGCCATTTAGGGAGACATCATTAGTAGCTAAGATGGGGCTGGACTGGAATAGGGAGAGACTTAAGGTATGGAG
Organism: Monodelphis domestica; assembly: GCF_027887165.1. Taxonomy (NCBI): domain Eukaryota; kingdom Metazoa; phylum Chordata; class Mammalia; order Didelphimorphia; family Didelphidae; genus Monodelphis; species Monodelphis domestica. Next base: position 42,478,829 of record NC_077232.1, on the reverse strand, counting down.
ACCAACCAGAACGCTATCGAAAGTGCCCAGGTGTGAGGTGATGATTGTTTGTACCGGAGTGGCAGCTGGGTGAGTGGAAAGAAGGGGAATTATGAGAGATACTGGGAAGACAGAAATGACAAGGCTTGACCACAGACTGGATAAGTAGAATGAGTATGAACGAGACATCAAGCTAACACCAAGGTTGCAAGTCTGGGTGACTAAAAGGGTGGCAGTGCCATGGTGATCAACCAGCTAGTAAGTTTCTGTTATAATAGCCAATTAAAATAATTAGACTCATTTTAAGCACAGGGAAAATATAATGGTCCCTAAGGTCCTCATGGTTTCCTTCTCTTCGGTTTTCAAGAGATTATTTTAGACTATAAATTATGAGTTTGGTCATAATCACTCTGAGCCCCCAGTTAGGAAAATCCCTAATATTTAGGCAGAGGTTGAGCTGTCTGACAAAATTTACATTTATGTCTATCTTCAGCTAACTCCTAGCCTCTTTGTGGTTAAGGTGAAATTCAGGTTTACTGGAAACATTTGGGTAATGAAACAGATTATTTGATAGTGCTTTAAATAGATGAACACTAAGAGGGGAAGTTTGGGAAAGAGCAAATCTTTTTTTTCAGACTTCTCTCGGTTCTTGAGTAAACGAGGACACTGAAGAGCATTATCTTCTAAGATGTCTGTAGAGCTGATCCCCTTTTAATATCTCCCTTCTCTACCACAGTTCAGTTGGACCTGCTCTTTCTACTTTCATTTGTTGTCCCAAGACTGGTAGTTTTGGGTTTTGTTTGGCTTCTCCTCCTCCTCCTCCTCCTCCTCCTCCTCCTCCTCCTCCTCCTCCTCCTTCTCCTCCTCCTCCTCTTTCTTCTCCTTCTTCTCCTTCTCCTCCTTCTCCTCCTCCTTCTCCTCCTCCTCCTCCTCTTCCTCTTCTTCTTCCTTCTTCTTCTTCTTCTTCTTCTTCTTCTTCTTCTTCTTCTTCTTCTTCTTCTTCTTCTTCTTCTTCTTCTTCTTCTTCTTCTTCTTCTTCTTCTTCTTCTTCTTCTTCTTCTTCTTCTTCTTCTTCTTCTTCTTCTTCTTCTTTCTTCTTTCTTCTTCTTCTCCACTTCCAGTCCTCAGACTCTATCTCTAGCCCTGACATTGTTTTTCTCTTTTTTTTTTACACATTCCTTCAGGGGTAACCAACTATTGATTCAGGGTATAGTACAGGCCCAGCATATGCTCAGGTCATTGAATGAATGAATAAAGCATTTATTAGACATTTAGCTGGGGTTACAAATTGAAAGTAAGATAGTTCTTCTCAAAAGCTTATATTCTAATGGGGGAGACATAAAAGGTTTGAGTTACAAATCAGATGGAAAAGTTCCATGATCCTTAGTATGCATCAGCAAAGCAGATGGTAATGTTTCTTTAATGTCATTTCAACTGATAAAATCATATCGATTTCTGCTGTTGAATCATTTGATAGAGCCAAGAATTTGATGGCATAAACCTTTTTTGGGGGTCTTTAATAGCACTTATAGGAGCACTTGCCAACCTGCACCTTCACAGGCACTGATTCTGAAGATGATGACTACAGATACTGGGCTGGATGTATTGTTTTTCTTTTATTTTAATTTGAAAATTTTTATTTAATTAATTTAGAATTTTTTTCCATGGTTACATGATTCGTGTTCTTTCCCTCCCCTGCTCCCACCCCCACCCCCATAGCCAACTGGATATACTGTTTTTCTCAAAGCTCTTGGATTCAGGGTTGCTTCCATCAAGGTCTGAGGTAGCAATGATGGTTGTGGTGGTGGTTTGACTTGCCTGGAACATCCTGTCTGTCCTTCAAGGTGCCATGGTCAGTGGCAAATGTTCGACAGTTGGTAGGTCCTTTCTTCATAGGAGTTTCCTCCTCAGACGATGGCTGCGAGGACTGGGAGAGAGACAGAACTAGTAGTCTTGGAGGTGCTGTCAAGCCCAGGGCTTTCATGTTTAACTGCTTGTTGGTGAAAATTGGTCAGTAATTATTTCCAGTGGTGATGAGGAAGATGGTCACCTTCTCTACAATGATTCTCCCTTCCAATATGGTTTCAAGCCTGGGTTAGAAGCAGGTCTGGTGCTCATCACTCTTCCCAAGGTTTTTGGATCCAGGGTCCTAGGCTATCTGCATTAGGGTCTAAGAGGAGATGGTGGTCAAGGTGCCAATAGTGGTTTGACTTAACAGGCACATACTGCCTCCTGCCCTATCTTCCCTCCCATCCACTAGAATGGAAGTTCCTTGAGGGCAGGCAATGCTTTCATTTTTTACTTTACATCCTTAATGCCTGCTTATATATGGTAGTTACTTAATAAATGCTTGGTAAATTAAATTGTACTGAGATGGAGCTATGATTCTATCTGGATCTATCTAAGAAAGGTAACAAAAAACAAAGCAAAAACTCTAAGAGGCCTTGTAACATGGAGGAAAGAGCCTTGGTCTGGGAATCAGGAGATCTAGCTTCATGGCTCACCTAACTACGTGATTGTGGCCAAGTCCTTTTACCTCCCTGGGCCTGAATTCCCTCTTTGGTTCAATGGAGGCATGGGACTGGAACTATACCATCCTTCTCTGCAATATGATCTTATCTAGAGAATTCTTCCTTTTTTTTTTTAACTTTTAGAACATCCTTCCAATCTTGTATTTCCAGAGTAACAACTTGCGTATTGTCTTGCATATTGTAGGTGCTCTATGATGGGTATAAATGGAGTCAAAAGAGTACTTAAGTAACTCAGAAGATATAGAGCCAGGTCTGGAGACAGGAGACACTGGATTCAGACTTGAACTTAGATATTTCTTAGCTATGTGACCCTGGACAAGTCACTTAACCCCCATTGCCTAGCCCTTACCACTCTTCTGCCTTAGAACCATTACTTAGTATTGATTCTAAGACAAGAGGAAAGTGGTTAAAAAAACATGAAATCAGCTTTTACCTTCAAGGACCTAAGCTTCTCCTGAGAGGAAGCAATATGTGCAAAGATAAGTATAATTAGGGTTATTTGAAGGGGAAGGGAACAGGGAGGAAAGGGAAGGAAATGAGTATTTATATAGTTATATATCATTTATTATTATATGTAACATGTACCATATACTATTAATATCTCATTATTACCCTGTAATAATATACTATATAATATGTAGTGTAATGTGTATAATAGTATATTATATACTGTGTAATAGAATATTATGCTATATGATATGCTATGTAACATATTATACCATATAATATCATATGGTATATGTATATACTATATAACATTAATTTTATATTTATGTGTAATTATATATAGTGTAGCTAGGTGGTACAGTGAACAAAGTGCTGGGACTGGTGTCAGGAAGACCTGAGTTCAAGTCCAGCCTCAGATTCTTACTAGCAGTGAGCCCCTTGGGAAAGTCACTTAAATCTCTGTTTGCCTCAGTTCCTTCATCTGTAAAATGGGGATAATAATAGTACCTACCTCTTTTTGGGGTTGTTATGAGGCTCAAATAAGATAATAGCTGTAAAGGGCTTAGCATAATACCCAATATATATGACATGCTATATACATGTTAGCTATAATTATTATATAATGCTTACTATATGCCAGGCACCGTGCTGTATTTTATGAATATTATTTCATTTGATCCTCATGACAACTGTGAGCTAAATATTGTTATTAGACCCATTTCACAGTTGAGAAAACAGAGGCAAACAGGTTAAGTGACTTTCTCACAGTCATACAGCTAATAAGTGTTTGAGGGAGACTGGATTTGTATCAGGTCTTCTGACTCCAGACCCAGCACTCTCTCCACTGCACCGCCTAGCACTAACAACGAAAGCATTGGCTCCCAACATTTGTTTATTCCCATAAAAACCTTTCAACAGTGAAAAAATGGGTTGTGACTCCTCCCCCCCACCAGGGTAATTTAATACACTACTCACAATATTCTGTAGTTATTTACTGCTGAAGGCACCATTAAAATTTCTTAGTGTGTACCCCTTGGACCATCATTGGGAATTCCTAATGGGTTCTTGTGTGTGTGATCTATTTATTTATTGCCAATTACAAGTAAACTAAAGGGTTCTTGAACCCCTGAACTAGGGGGATAAGAAAGGTTTCCCATAGCACCTTCAAGTTAGGTATCACTTAAGGAGGAGGTAAACATAGTATGGTGGATAGAAGGTCAGACTTGGGATCTGGAAGACCAGAGTTCCAATCCCATCTCAGTTACTTAGTGGGCAAATCTTAGCTTCTGTCGGGTTCCAGTTTCCTCATCTGTAAAATGAATAGGGTTGGACCTCTAAGGTCCCTTCCAACAATCAAGGTGGGATCAGATCATCTTATGGTCCAAAGAACCCACCATCAACAAAGACTGACCATGGGCAGAATCCCCCACCACTTCATTCCATGATGCTTCAACAGAGATTCTTAGAGGTACAGGAGAGAAAGGACTATAATCCTGGCAGGGGGAAATGAATTCTTTTGTGCATTCGTGGCAAGGGTTTTTTCACTGATTCGTCTACACTCTCTCACCCAGTTTCCCTCACAGATGCTTCGCAGGAGTGAGGGATGCCATCTGTGGCCAGGGAACAGAGTAAAGAGAGCTGCCTCACATGGGAACTGAACCCATGGCCTTGGGCTCATTAGCACTCCTACCGATTAAGCTAACCAGGCACAAACTACCCAATTAACACTCTTAAGATGGACACCTGGCAAGACTCTCCTGGGTGCTAGTACTTAGCAGGGTTGCGTTTAACTCCTGGCTCCGCTTTGCTTCTTTCAATAATGCCTGGACCCCACCCTCTTCCTAGTCTTCAATTTTAAAAGAATGTTTTATTCATGTTCTCTTTTTTAATATCCCTGTTATGTCACTCCTCAATGACTCCCATACCACCCCTAATAGAACCCTCACTTATAAAAAATTAATACAGTCAGGCAAAACTAATCAACACATTGGCCACGATTCCTCTCCTGCAGCCCATCACTTCTGTGTCAGGAGACAACAGTCTTCTGAACCTAACGCTGGTTACTGCCCTGATGCCAGTTCTAAAGTCTTGCCATGATGTTTTTGCTCCCTTCCCCCCTCCCCCAGTCATTTCCTTGGTCATCTTTGACAGCTGCCTTGCCACCCAGACTAGAGACCGTGCCCTGTATGTCTTCACCCCCAGAATTTCCCACTGCCCCAGAGCATCAGTCACTCTCCCCTCAGATGGCTCCATTCCCCATCTCTGTAACTCTCTGGACACCAAAATTCTCTTCTCTGTCTTCCTCTCCCCTCTGTATGTTGCCTTTCCTTCTTAGAATATACATTTCTTGAGGACATCTTTATTTCTGTATTTGTTCCCCTTCGCTTAGCTTAGGGCTTGTCCCATAGTAAAGAGTGAACCATTTTTCATTCATTGTGTAAATCATTCTCTTGGTTCTTCTTCTCTCTGCATCAGTTCATATAAGAGCTTTCGGGTTTCTCTGAATTCTTCCTAATTGTTATTTTCTTTTAGGCTAGACCTGTCTGAGGGAATTCTCAATGAAGGAGTCATTTCTTATGGCACAATAATGGCTAATATTTCTTCAGCTGTTTGGCAATGAGTTTTTCGCCCACTTATTTATTTATCTTTGGCTAGGACTGTGATTGCATTCATGTAGTAAACGATCTCTACCAAAGCTGATGATTAACTCTTCTCTATCGTATAGACTTAGAAAATTTCTCAGGCCATTGACGCACTGAGTGAGGGTTGAGTGACAGCCACTGTGTGTCAGAAATGACTCGATTTCCCAAAAGTGTCGCCATGAATAATTTTTCCTGAATCTAGCTGTGATTTTAGAAGATGGTCTTCAGGTGAGTCCTTGCCCAGGCACCAATATGATCCAGATATATTAGAAAACTCCAGAACCAAGGACAAGGACCCCGACCATTTCAATGCTTAATGTCATGACAGAAGGAAAGAAGGAGGGGGAAAGGTTGCTGGGGAGCTTGAGGTAAACAGCAGCCTTCAGCTGGATGAAAATAATTGAGTAATGTCCCTTTGTGACTTGTGGGAAGGGATAAATTGGATGAGTAAATTAGCAGTTAGCAATGACATTAGCAACGCCACAGCACTCCCAAAGCGGTCTTTGGCTGTGGGGCTGGGGAAGAGCTTGGGTTCCCTTAAGTAAAAGGCAGGAGCTAACTGCGCTGATGGCTCTGGTCCTTGCTTGTAGTCATCATCTTTTTAGACAAATCCAATTATTATTCCTTCTAGCTATTTGGGGGAGGGAGAGAGAGGGAGACAGAGAGATAGTGACAGAGACAGAGAGGCAGAAAGAGATGGAGACAGAGACAGGAAAGAAAAAAAAAGCAGAGACAGAGAAAGTTCTCTCCCAATCTTGCATTCATCAGAGAATTAATCAAGCCTGGGAAGCAGCAGATGATGTAATCCTGGTAGCTTTGTCTATCAGATTGGGCCTCCTGCCCTGCTGCCAGCTCTCCTAATTGCCAGGGCACAGCACCTGTTTCATCTCAGGAGGCCAGGAGTCTAGCATCGCAGGCACCAGCTCTCTGTGCTAGTGACAAGGAGAGCCAGGGTGGATGGCTGCCCTAGTCTGAACACCTGGGACACGTAGAGGGGAGGCAGCCAGAGGAATGCTTTGTTCTCCTAAAACATTTGGTGGAGTGGAGAGGGGAGAGGAGACGGTACCCCTTCTATGAGCTCCCTGAGGGCTCCCCAGACACATCCCCCTGTGCCAAGCGGAGGGGCAGAGCCCACCTGTTTTAGTGGCTGATGGCAACTGTATCTGCTCGGCGCAGTTTTTCCATTGTAGCTTAGGTTCAAGACAGAGCCTTCGTTCCTTCGGGGAGTGGTGTGGTAGAAGGAACCCTGATCTTGAAGCCCAAAGATAGGTTCAAGACCTGCCTCTACTCCTTCATTTTATTATTTTTCCCCCAATAATACTGTGTTTTGGCTCCAAGGCAGAAGAGTGGTAAGGGCTAAGCAATAAGGGTTAAGTGACTTGCCCAGGGTCACACAGCTAGGAAGTATCTGAGGCCAGATTTGAACCCAGGACCTCCCATCTCTAGCCCTGACTCTCAATCCACTGAGTCACCCAGCTGCTCCCTTTATTATTATTTTGTAAGGCAAATAAGATTAAATGACTTATCCAGGTCACACAACTACTAAGTGTCTGAGAGTGGATTCGAACTCAGGAAGATGGATCTTCCTGACTTCAGGGCCTTTGCTTTATCCACCTCACCATCTAACTGCCGCTTTATTAAAAGCAGGTCACAATCCTTTCTGAGATTTAGTTTCCTCATCAGTAGAATGGGGATAATATGATACCTCCTTCACAGAATGCTGAGGGGAAAGTGTCTCGTTTATCATGCTATAGAAATGCAACTTAGAATTTTATGGATAAGATTATGTTATTTTTACTAATTTATATCATAATGGGAAACAATATAACTTACTGGATCTAGATTAAACTCGGTCAGGACTTAATTCTGGCACATACTGGTGCTGCCTGGGCAATTTTCTTAGCCTCTTGGTGGCCTACATGAGGTAGGGGTCTTCAATGGTAGAGAGAATTTCTCAGGAGCAATTTCCAGGGACAACTAGGTAGTGCCCAGAGTTGAGAGGACCTGGGTTCAAATATGACCTCAGTTGTGTGACCCTGGGCAAGTCACTTAACTCTAATTGCCTAGCCCTTGCCTTTCTGTCCTAGAGTCATAAGTAAGACAGAAAGTGAGGGTTTTTAAAAAAAACAGGCATTTCCAACACTGAAAAAACTATAATATTGAAAATTAATATTATGCCAAATTTAATATTTAGAAATTGGTTTGGAAATATAATATTAGTTTTAAAAATTGGTGTGGTTGCCTTTTACAAAATAATTAACCCTTAAGTCATGAGGATGATAGTAGCTTTTAACAATTTAATTTTTATATAAATATAGTCTAAGAAAGAAATAATGGGGGGGAAGGAAATATAAAAAAAATCCTCCTAACCTACCACCCTTATCTTAACAGCCCACAAGTGTCTTCTGCCTGAGCCCCCAACGCTGAATCAGAGAAAGATCCCCAAGCCAAAAATCTCCAGAGAAAAGCCCGATCTTCTCTACAGTCTCATTTTTTATAGTTCTCTTTCTCCACGTCACTTCCTTTCCCTGTGCTCTGGTCTATCGCATCTCAGGAACCAATCAAAGTCTCTGTTTGGAGGGTTCCAGCTCACTCTAATGGGCTGGCTGGGAAGAGCAGAAAGTTCACAACCTGGGAGGAAGGGGTTCCCTTTACCCAGAGTCTAGGTGGATAGCTGCCATTGGGTAACTTGGACATGAGACCGTGACTCTTGAGAGTGGAAAAGAATAGAATCTTATTTATGGCTTCATGGTTACTGTTTCGCATACTCAGTTCTGGCACAACAGTCAACAGAAGAGGTTGAAACAGTCGTAGAGTCCAGGTTCAAAGTGGACCCAAGGATCCTCCTCCATTATATTTGCCCAGAAGAAAGCTCACTAAATATTCACTCACTCCCAAGGCTGGATTGTCATCAGTTAATTCTCTGTACATTATCACACGGAACATAGGAGTAAAAATGGAGAGATTCAGAAAGGTGAAGTGATTTGTTGAGCATCATGGAAATTATAAGTGTCTCCAGGTACAACTTGAACTCAGGTTTTCCAGATTAATTTTAAGAGGAGGCAGCTTTCCTTTTGGTTGGAGGTTGCTCAATACAGTAGAGGCCAGACTTGGGGAGACTAATTAGGAGGGTCTTTGTGATCAAAACAAAGGAAATGAAATAAGAGAAAAGATTCCCTTGATAATTCTGTTCCCCAAAATGGGTGGAAGTCACAATCTGCCCAACTGGACAGTAGTAGCCTTATGCCTCTCTTCTAGCCCTACGTTGGACCTATGTGGCATAAGCTAACCTTACTGGCCATGAAGACATCTTTTTGAGCTGATCTGAGCATGTTCCCCTCTACTTTCCATTTAGATGTTGGTCAACACTAAGCCTATCATGGCCCTGGTGGGTCTTGGCAATATGGTTGTTTGCTATTATTGCTGCTCTTAGGGCTTAAAATGAAGATGATTTTTATGGAGGTTGTTGGAAACCATGCAGCCTTGGAGACGATTAGACATGGAAGAGACTTTAGATATCATTGAATTCTACCTCCTCATATTACAGATGAGGAAACTGAGTCCAAGAAATATAGTGACTTGCTCAAGATCTCACAGCAAGGTCACAGCAGTGTAAGGTTGGGACCAGGATCACTTGGTTCCAGCACAATGCTCTTGTCCTGACATCATGCCACCACCCCCTGGAAGGTTAACATTGGAAAGAGTCTTCACATCATGAAGTCCAAGCCCTACATTTTGCATGTAAGAAAAGTGAGGACCAGAGATGAACTAGTGACAGATAGGGGACCACTGGGACTTGCTGGTGAAACCCCAGTCAATCTCCTCCTCTTCCTGTATGGACAGTGAAGAGTAACATCATCATCACAAATCATCTGGAGGCTTTTTAAGGTTTTCCTTCATAACCTCTCTGTGAGGGCTATAGTGAAGCATGATCTTCATCACAAAAGTGAGAAATACAAGGGAGACTTATCCAGGGTCACCCAGCTATCATAGCTGGGACCAGAGAGATGGTAGTAGCCTCTCGGTAACCAAGGATGATGCTTGTCTTTGTGTGTTTTTGCGCACAAAGACACTTGTGCATGAAGATTTAAGTGGAAAAGTCGATGCACAGAGACAGCCCCACTCTCTCGGCGTTGGAAGCCTGGGTCCAGTGGCACAAAAAGTCGTTACACCTGGAGACTTCCTCATTGGAAGCTGCATTGGATGGCTGTGTTGTCCGTTGTGCTCCAACATGCCCTAAGCACTCCACAATGCCTTGCTGTGGCGCCATCTCAGCCGTTGAACCTTCTTGTTGGTTTCTTCCGCCTGTTCCGCCGAAACAGTCTTCACATGCTTGGGTGAGCAAAGCCCTGGTTCACCAGGGGTCGATGACCCGATGGCTACCCTCACAAGGTTTAGCCGGCTTGTTGAAGCTGTTGCCCGGGGTGTGGCCACTGCCACATGTTAGCAGCTTACTAGGAGTCACAAGTGAGAGCTGGGTGTCAGGTGAGGGTCAGAGAGAGCTGCCCTAGGAGGGCATGACAATCCCTCCTTACCAGAGATACTACCCCTCCCTGAGCACCCCATACACCCCACCAGAGAGATAGTGCAAGGAATATTTTCTTTGTCTCTCTGTCTTTCTCTCCTCTTTCTCTGTCTCTGTCTCTTTAACTCTTCTCTATGAATCTCTTCTCCTTTTCCTCCTTCTTCTCTCCTCTTTCTCCCCATCCTCTATCTCTCCCTCCTCTCCTCCCTTTCTCCTCTCTTTTCCCCTCCTCTTTCTCACCCTCTCTCTTTTCCTTCCTTCCCCCCTCTTCTCTCCCTCTCTTCATTCTATTTCTGTCTCCAATTTCCATATCTGTCTCTATTTTTCTCTTGTTTCCCTCTTCAATTTCCATCTCTCTGTCTCTATTTTTCTCTTGTTTCCCTCTTCAATTTCCATCTCTCTGTCTCTATTTTTCTCTTGTTTCCCTCTATCTCAGTCCTTTTATCTCTTGGCCTCTCTCTCTTTCACCTCCCACCCCATCTCCCCTTTCCCTCTCTGTGTGATGACTACTCTGGACCAACATCATTGACAACATTTTCTGCTTCTTGGAACATAAGGATATTTAAAGAGATGCTTTCCCAGATCCCCCTGTCATCCACCCCACCCCAAAGGGTGTAAGTGATGTTGGTGCCCAGACGACACAAGAAAGGAAGTAAAATCTAGAAGGACAGAGCTGAAAGAAGAGTAGTTTAGGGCTGAGGCTGTGAAGATGTGGTAACTGCCTGAACCACATCAAACTCAACCTTTGCTTCTACCGCATACCTGGTTAGAATGAAATCTTGATTGGCATCTGGAAATTGAAAGTCTCATTGCTAAAAGGAAACCACATTGTGCAGAGGAAGGAACAGTGGTTAGGAACATGAAAGAATTAAGTTTTCATTTCGGCTCTGCTACTTACTGCTTACAGAATCCTTGGACCTCAGTTTCCCAATATATAAAATGGAATTGGAACTCAAGGATCTTTTTAATCTCCTCCAGCTCTCTAGGGGGCATAATAGGACTCTCCAGTCTAACATCTATGTCATTAGGTCATTCCCAGTTCTAACATCTATATTCCAAGTTTCCTTCTCTTTCTGACTTTTAAATTATAAGGTTCCTTCCAGCTTTGATTTTCTGTGTTCCAAGTTATTTCTAATTTCTAATATTCTGTATTCTAGATCCTTTGTTTGAATTCACATTCCCTTCTGGCACCTTCTGGCTGTAACATGTGGTATTCTGTGTTCTAAAGTTCTTTCTATGCTAAGATCCCTGCTAGCACTGACATTTTGAGTTTAAAAGTCCTTCACAGCCTTTTCTGCCTACGTTCTAAGGTCCTCTCTAGCTCTGATAGTCCATAATTCTGTGTTCTAAGGTCCCTTTCAGCTGTCACATTTTACATTCTAAGGTCCTCTCTAGCTCTGATAGTCCATGTTCTGTGTTCTAAGGTCCCTTTCAGCTGTCACATTTTACATTCTAAGGTCCTCTCTAGCTCTGATAGTCCATGTTCTGTGTTCTAAGATCCCTTTCAGCTGTCATATTCTACATTCTAAGGTCCTCTCTAGCTCTGATAGTCCATGTTCTGTGTTCTAAGGTCCCTTTCAGCTGTCACATTCTACATTCTAAGGTCCCTTCTAGCTCTGATAGTCCATGTTCTGTGTTCTAAGGTCCCTTTCAACTGTCACATTCTACATTCTAAGGTCCTCTCTAGCTCTGATAGTCCATGTTCTGTGTTCTAAGGTCCCTTTCAGCTGTCACATTCTACATTCTAAAGTCCTCTCTAGCTCTGATAGTCCATGTTCTGTGTTCTAAGGTCCCTTTCAGCTGTCACATTCTACATTCTAAGGTCTCTTCTAGCTCTGATAGTCCATGTTCTGTGTTCTAAGGTCCCTTTCAGCTGTCACATTCTACATTCTAAGGTCCTCTCTAGCTCTGATAGTCCATGTTCTGTGTTCTAAGGTCCCTTTCAACTGTCACATTTTACATTCTAAGGTCCCTTCTAGCTCTGATAGTCCATGTTCTGTGTTCTAAGGTCCCTTTCAACTGTCACATTTTACATTCTAAGGTCCTCTCTAGCTCTGATAGTCCATGTTCTGTGTTCTAAGGTCCCTTTCAACTGTCACATTTTACATTCTAAGGTCCTCTCTAGCTCTGATAGTCCATGTTCTGTGTTCTAAGGTCCCTTTCAGCTGTCACATTCTACATTCTAAGGTCCTCTGTAGCTCTGATAGTCCATGTTCTGTGTTCTAAGGTCCCTTTCAGCTGTCACATTCTACATTCTAAGGTCCCTTCTAGCTCTGATAGTCCATGTTCTGTGTTCTAAGGTCCCTTTCAGCTGTCACATTCTACATTCTAAGGTCCCTTCTAGCTCTGATAGTCCATGTTCTGTGTTTTAAGGTCCTTTTCAGCTGTCACATTCTACATTCTAAGGTCCTCTCTAGCTCTGATAGTCCATGTTCTGTGTTCTAAGGTCCCTTTCAACTGTCACATTTTACATTCTAAGGTCCTCTCTAGCTCTGATAGTCCATGTTCTGTGTTCTAAGGTCCCTTTCAACTGTCACATTTTACATTCTAAGGTCCCCTCTAGCTCTGATAGTCCATGTTCTGTGTTCTAAGGTCCCTTTCAGCTGTCACATTCTACATTCTAAGGTCCTCTCTAGCTCTGATAGTCCATGTTCTGTGTTCTAAGGTCCCTTTCAGCTGTCACATTCTACATTCTAAGGTCCCTTCTAGCTCTGATAGTCCATGTTCTGTGTTCTAAGGTCCTTTTCAGCTGTCACATTCTACATTCTAAGGTCCTCTCTAGCTCTGATAGTCCATGTTCTGTGTTCTAAGATCCCTTTCAGCTGTCATATTCTACATTCTAAGGTCCTCTCTAGCTCTGATAGTCCATGTTCTGTGTTCTAAGGTCCCTTTCAGCTGTCACATTCTACATTCTAAAGTCCTCTCTAGCTCTGATAGTCCATGTTCTGTGTTCTAAGGTCCCTTTCAACTGTCACATTTTACATTCTAAGGTCCTCTCTAGCTCTGATAGTCCATGTTCTGTGTTCTAAGGTCCCTTTCAGCTGTCACATTCTACATTCTAAGGTCCCTTCTAGCTCTGATAGTCCATGTTCTGTGTTCTAAGGTCCCTTTCAGCTGTCACATTCTACATTCTAAGGTCCCTTCTAGCTCTGATAGTCCATGTTCTGTGTTCTAAGGTCCCTTTCAGCTGTCACATTCTACATTCTAAGGTCCCTTCTAGCTCTGATAGTCCATGTTCTGTGTTCTAAGGTCCCTTTCAGCTGTCACATTCTACATTCTAAGGTCCTCTCTAGCTCTGATAGTCCATGTTCTGTGTTCTAAGGTCCCTTTCAGCTGTCACATTCTACATTCTAAAGTCCTCTCTAGCTCTGATAGTCCATGTTCTGTGTTCTAACGTCCCTTTCAGCTGTCACATTTTACATTCTAAGGTCCTCTCTAGCTCTGATAGTCCATGTTCTGTGTTCTAAGGTCCCTTTCAACTGTCACATTTTACATTCTAAGGTCCTCTCTAGCTCTGATAGTCCATGTTCTGTGTTCTAAGGTCCCTTTCAACTGTCACATTTTACATTCTAAGGTCCCCTCTAGCTCTGATAGTCCATGTTCTGTGTTCTAAGATCCCTTTCAGCTGTCATATTCTACATTCTAAGGTCCTCTCTAGCTCTGATAGTCCATGTTCTGTGTTCTAAGGTCCCTTTCAGCTGTCACATTCTACATTCTAAGGTCCCTTCTAGCTCTGATAGTCCATGTTCTGTGTTCTAAGGTCCCTTTCAACTGTCACATTCTACATTCTAAGGTCCTCTCTAGCTCTGATAGTCCATGTTCTGTGTTCTAAGGTCCCTTTCAGCTGTCACATTCTACATTCTAAAGTCCTCTCTAGCTCTGATAGTCCATGTTCTGTGTTCTAAGGTCCCTTTCAGCTGTCACATTCTACATTCTAAGGTCTCTTCTAGCTCTGATAGTCCATGTTCTGTGTTCTAAGGTCCCTTTCAGCTGTCACATTCTACATTCTAAGGTCCCTTCTAGCTCTGATAGTCCATGTTCTGTGTTCTAAGGTCCCTTTCAGCTGTCACATTCTACATTCTAAGGTCCTCTCTAGCTCTGATAGTCCATGTTCTGTGTTCTAAGGTCCCTTTCAACTGTCACATTTTACATTCTAAGGTCCCTTCTAGCTCTGATAGTCCATGTTCTGTGTTCTAAGGTCCCTTTCAACTGTCACATTTTATATTCTAAGGTCCTCTCTAGCTCTGATAGTCCATGTTCTGTGTTCTAAGGTCCCTTTCAACTGTCACATTTTACATTCTAAGGTCCTCTCTAGCTCTGATAGTCCATGTTCTGTGTTCTAAGGTCCCTTTCAACTGTCACATTTTACATTCTAAGGTCCTCTCTAGCTCTGATAGTCCATGTTCTGTGTTCTAAGGTCCCTTTCAACTGTCACATTTTACATTCTAAGGTCCCCTCTAGCTCTGATAGTCCATGTTCTGTGTTCTAAGGTCCCTTTCAGCTGTCACATTCTACATTCTAAGGTCCTCTGTAGCTCTGATAGTCCATGTTCTGTGTTCTAAGGTCCCTTTCAGCTGTCACATTCTACATTCTAAGGTCCCTTCTAGCTCTGATAGTCCATGTTCTGTGTTCTAAGGTCCCTTTCAACTGTCACATTCTACATTCTAAGGTCCTCTGTAGCTCTGATAGTTCATGTTCTGTGTTCTAAGGTCCCTTTAAACTGTCACATTTTACATTCTAAGGTCCTCTGTAGCTCTGATAGTCCATGTTCTGTGTTCTAAGGTCCCTTTCAGCTGTCACATTCTACATTCTAAGGTCCTCTGTAGCTCTGATAGTCCATGTTCTGTGTTCTAAGGTCCCTTTCAGCTGTCACATTCTACATTCTAAGGTCCCTTCTAGCTCTGATAGTCCATGTTCTGTGTTCTAAGGTCCCTTTCAGCTGTCACATTCTACATTCTAAGGTCCCTTCTAGCTCTGATAGTCCATGTTCTGTGTTTTAAGGTCCTTTTCAGCTGTCACATTCTACATTCTAAGGTCCTCTCTAGCTCTGATAGTCCATGTTCTGTGTTCTAAGGTCCCTTTCAACTGTCACATTTTACATTCTAAGGTCCTCTCTAGCTCTGATAGTCCATGTTCTGTGTTCTAAGGTCCCTTTCAACTGTCACATTTTACATTCTAAGGTCCCCTCTAGCTCTGATAGTCCATGTTCTGTGTTCTAAGGTCCCTTTCAGCTGTCACATTCTACATTCTAAGGTCCTCTCTAGCTCTGATAGTCCATGTTCTGTGTTCTAAGGTCCCTTTCAGCTGTCACATTCTACATTCTAAGGTCCCTTCTAGCTCTGATAGTCCATGTTCTGTGTTCTAAGGTCCTTTTCAGCTGTCACATTCTACATTCTAAGGTCCTCTCTAGCTCTGATAGTCCATGTTCTGTGTTCTAAGATCCCTTTCAGCTGTCATATTCTACATTCTAAGGTCCTCTCTAGCTCTGATAGTCCATGTTCTGTGTTCTAAGGTCCCTTTCAGCTGTCACATTCTACATTCTAAAGTCCTCTCTAGCTCTGATAGTCCATGTTCTGTGTTCTAAGGTCCCTTTCAACTGTCACATTTTACATTCTAAGGTCCTCTCTAGCTCTGATAGTCCATGTTCTGTGTTCTAAGGTCCCTTTCAGCTGTCACATTCTACATTCTAAGGTCCCTTCTAGCTCTGATAGTCCATGTTCTGTGTTCTAAGGTCCCTTTCAGCTGTCACATTCTACATTCTAAGGTCCTCTCTAGCTCTGATAGTCCATGTTCTGTGTTCTAAGGTCCCTTTCAGCTGTCACATTCTACATTCTAAGGTCCCTTCTAGCTCTGATAGTCCATGTTCTGTGTTCTAAGGTCCCTTTCAGCTGTCACATTCTACATTCTAAGGTCCTCTCTAGCTCTGATAGTCCATGTTCTGTGTTCTAAGGTCCCTTTCAGCTGTCACATTCTACATTCTAAAGTCCTCTCTAGCTCTGATAGTCCATGTTCTGTGTTCTAACGTCCCTTTCAGCTGTCACATTTTACATTCTAAGGTCCTCTCTAGCTCTGATAGTCCATGTTCTGTGTTCTAAGGTCCCTTTCAACTGTCACATTTTACATTCTAAGGTCCTCTCTAGCTCTGATAGTCCATGTTCTGTGTTCTAAGGTCCCTTTCAACTGTCACATTTTACATTCTAAGGTCCCCTCTAGCTCTGATAGTCCATGTTCTGTGTTCTAAGGTCCCTTTCAGCTGTCACATTCTACATTCTAAGGTCCTCTGTAGCTCTGATAGTCCATGTTCTGTGTTCTAAGGTCCCTTTCAGCTGTCACATTCTACATTCTAAGGTCCCTTCTAGCTCTGATAGTCCATGTTCTGTGTTCTAAGGTCCTTTTCAGCTGTCACATTCTACATTCTAAGGTCCTCTCTAGCTCTGATAGTCCATGTTCTGTGTTCTAAGATCCCTTTCAGCTGTCATATTCTACATTCTAAGGTCCTCTCTAGCTCTGATAGTCCATGTTCTGTGTTCTAAGGTCCCTTTCAGCTGTCACATTCTACATTCTAAAGTCCTCTCTAGCTCTGATAGTCCATGTTCTGTGTTCTAAGGTCCCTTTCAGCTGTCACATTTTACATTCTAAGGTCCTCTCTAGCTCTGATAGTCCATGTTCTGTGTTCTAAGGTCCCTTTCAGCTGTCACATTCTACATTCTAAGGTCCCTTCTAGCTCTGATAGTCCATGTTCTGTGTTCTAAGGTCCCTTTCAGCTGTCACATTCTACATTCTAAGGTCCCTTCTAGCTCTGATAGTCCATGTTCTGTGTTCTAAGGTCCCTTTCAGCTGTCACATTCTACATTCTAAGGTCCCTTCTAGCTCTGATAGTCCATGTTCTGTGTTCTAAGATCCCTTTCAACTGTCACATTTTACATTCTAAGGTCCTCTCTAGCTCTGATAGTCCATGTTCTGTGTTCTAAGGTCCCTTTCAGCTGTCACATTTTACATTCTAAGGTCCTCTGTAGCTCTGATAGTCCATGTTCTGTGTTCTAAGGTCCTTTTCAGCTGTCACATTCTACATTCTAAGGTCCTCTCTAGCTCTGATAGTCCATGTTCTGTGTTCTAAGATCCCTTTCAGCTGTCATATTCTACATTCTAAGGTCCTCTCTAGCTCTGATAATCCATGTTCTGTGTTCTAAGGTCCCTTTCAGCTGTCACATTCTACATTCTAAATTCCTCTCTAGCTCTGATAGTCCATGTTCTGTGTTCTAAGGTCCCTTTCAGCTGTCACATTTTAGATTCTAAGGTCCTCCCTAGCTCTGATAGTCCATGTTCTGTGTTCTAAGGTCCCTTTCAACTGTCACATTTTACATTCTAAGGTCCTCTCTAGCTCTGATAGTCCATGTTCTGTGTTCTAAGGTCCCTTTCAGCTGTCACATTCTACATTCTAAGGTCCCTTCTAGCTCTGATAGTCCATGTTCTGTGTTCTAAGGTCCCTTTCAGCTGTCACATTCTACATTCTAAGGTCCCTTCTAGCTCTGATAGTCCATGTTCTGTGTTCTAAGGTCCCTTTCAGCTGTCACATTCTACATTCTAAGGTCCCTTCTAGCTCTGATAGTCCATGTTCTGTGTTCTAAGGTCCTTTTCAGCTGTCACATTCTACATTCTAAGGTCCTCTCTAGCTCTGATAGTCCATGTTCTGTGTTCTAAGGTCCCTTTCAGCTGTCACATTCTACATTCTAAGGTCCCTTCTAGCTCTGATAGTCCATGTTCTGTGTTCTAAGGTCCTTTTCAGCTGTCACATTCTACATTCTAAGGTCCTCTCTAGCTCTGATAGTCCATGTTCTGTGTTCTAAGGTCCCTTTCAGCTGTCACATTCAGCATTCCCAGGTCCCTTCAATCACTCTAAGATTCTATGATCTCCAGATGGTGATAGAGGCACAGCTCAAATTAGCCTAACAGTTCTCAAAGACAGGGCCATAAATCTCCCAGGGATATTACTGAATCTCCAGTTTCAAAATACACAGAGATTTGTGGAGTCTTGAAATTGATAGAAATCTTTCTGTGTTTGATCAATCAAATTGTTCCACTGTAATCAGCTCAGGTTCCGAGGCTCTATCTTTATAGACCAGAGCAAGCTGTGGAAAAAAAGCTAGTCACTTAACATACCGTTTCCTTCCTCATTTCTGCCCAATTTGTCTTTATTTCTCAATTCCTCTACTGCTCTGGGGCTGTTGTTTTGAGCAGCCAGGAAGCTGAGAGACCTTTAGGGTTATCTTAAGCAGGATAATGGAGGTTTTCACCAGGCCTGGCCAGGCACCTCTGGGGGTAGTACTTGGAAGAACACTGACTTTGAAGGCTCAAAAAGCCCCCTGGATTTGAGTCCTTGAGCTCCAGCTTTGCCACTTTATTTTGATGACACCTGATGTCTCTAAATCTCTGTTTACTCATCATAGCACTTATATTACTAATAGAGTTATTGGGAGGAATCAATGAAAAAATGTAGATAAAGGGCTATGTATCTGGAATCTATTAATTGGAAAACATCGTTGACCCTGGATCATTCTTCAAAATGCAGTCCAAATTCTGCCTCTTCCAGGAAGTCTTTCCTGATCTCTTCTTTCTTCTTCCCCAGTCCTTTGTTGTTGTTGAATTGTTTCTGTTGTGTCTGACTCTTTATGAACTTGTTTGGAATTTTCTTTTTTTCTTTTAATTTGTTTTTAAAAAACCTTACCTTCCATCTTAGAATCAATACCTTGTATTGGTTCCAAGGCAGAAGAGCAGTAAGGGCTAGGCAATGGGGGTTAAGTGACTTGTCCAGGGTCACACAACTTGGAAATGTCAGAGGTCAGATTTGAACCCAGGATTTCCCATCTTTAGTCCTGGCTCTCAATCAACTAAGCTACCCAACTGTCCCTTGGAATTTTCTTGCCAAAGGTCCTGGAGTGGTTGGCATTTCCTTCTCTAATTCATTTTACAAATGAGGAAACTGAGGCAAATAGAGTTTTGCCCATTGGCAGCATGGTATTTCATTGAGTACATTTCATTGAGCCCCATGAGGAGAAATTGATCTGGGAGTCTCTCATTGTGTCATGGTGAGCTTAAAATTTCCTAATGCCACATGTTGGTGTGACTTACCTTTAAAACTTAAGAATGTTTCTACCACATTAAGTCATGCCTGATTGGTGGAAGATTCCAGAGAACCTGAAGGTTTTAGATGGACCAAGTGTTTTCAGATAGACAAGCAAAATTTCCGTTAGGAAGATAACTCATGTGGGCTACCAAAGTTCAGGGAAAGCTTCCTTTATCCTAAAACAAATGTTTAATTGTCTCCTTAGCCCACATGGACTATTCAGTTTTCTCCAAAGTTATCCAGACTTTGCCTTCTTCATGAAACAAGCCTTCCCCAGGGGATGTGCTCAAGGGGCTCAGACTATCTAGAGCCTGATGGTCAAATTATCAGTATGAGCACTCACACCTCAGAAATCTACAGACACTACAAATCAAATCAATTTATTTATTTTTATTGTCTGGGCTCAAGAAAGTGAAGGAGAAAATATTACTAATGTAGATTAAACTTAAAAGTTGTTGTTGTTGTTGTTGTTGTTAAGTCATGTCTGACTCTTTGTGATCCCTTTTGGGATTTTCTTGGCCAAGATCTAGAGTGGTTTGCCATTTATTTCTCATTTTATGAATGAGGAAACTGAGGCAAACAGGTTAAATGACTTGACCAGGGTCACATAGATAAAAAGTAGCTTAGTCCAAATTTGAACCCAAGACCTCCTGTCTCTAGACCTGGCATTCTATCCACTGGGACACCTGGCTGTCTCAAGGCTATATTGTTTTAACTTTTCATTTTACACATAAGGAAACTGAGGCCCAGAAAGATTAAATGACATACCTCAATGTCATATAGCCAGGAAGGAGCTGATCCAGGATTTGAACCTTTTTATGACTCCCAATCCAGTATGCCACAAAACTTTCTTGTTCAATTAAAAGTGCTGCCCATTTTCCCAAGTTTGATCCAACTGGATCTCTTCCTCCTTGTATTTCCTTGTTCCAGGGATGTCTATACTTCCTAAAGGAGCTGGTCTTTCCTCCAGAGAGGCAGGAATTTAGGACACCTGCCACTTCATTGGCTTCCTTGGAAGAAAACGTCCTTCGTTATTTTCAAAAGGACGATTTTAGAATGGATGGTCTGATTCCCATAGAAGGAAAGACATGCATTTCAATCACACCCCTCCTTCCTCCTACCCCCAGGTCAGTGACTCTTATCTTCCATCCCATTCCAGCCTCAGAGGCATCGTTTCCACAGGATGGAGCTGGGCAGTTTTATGGCAGCATAAAAAAATTATTTCCTTCCTGCAAGAGACTTTTAACTCAAGTGTCGTAACTAACTCCGGTCACCTTCTTACTTGGGGCTCCTTCTTACTCAGGAGGTGGTGGGATGGGGGAGATCGCTTTTTACTCAATCCCAATGAAGTGAAGGAAGTGTCAAGGAACTGAAAAGATCTTCAAGTTAGTAATAATGAAAATAATACTTATATTACTACTAGTGGTAATAGCTGCCATTAATAGGGAGCTTTTAGGATTGCAAAGTATACCTTTTTCATATTATCATACTGAACAAACGCACAGTTTAATATATTCACAGATTTAAAGTTGGACGGGAATCTAGAGACAATAATTTTACAAATGAGTAAAATGAGTCCTAGGAGGTAAAACACCTTCCTTAAAGTCATGTAGGAAAGAGTAAAAGGGACAGAATGTCACATTCCATCATAGAAGACAATGTCACAGAAATCATACATTTAGAGATAGACATTGATGCAAATTTTTAAATTTCCATATACATTTTATACTTTGAGACAAAAATTATAAATAAAAAATTAGCAAAGAGGCTATAGCAACATGTCCCAAGAATTATATAGTATAACCAGATTGGTTTTATATAAGAATTCAGTTTGTTTAATATTAGGAAAACTAGAAGCTTAATTAACCATCTTAATGACAAAAGGAACAAAAATACAGAAAAAGCTTTTTTTTTTTAAATTAAACCCTTACCTTGCATCTTGGAATCAATATTGTGTATTGGTTCCAAGGCAGAAGAGTGGTAAGAGCTAGGCAATGGGGGTTAAGTGACTTGCCCAGGGTCACAGAGCTGGGAAGTGTCTGAGGCCAGATTTCAACCCAGCTGCCCCATTTTTAGTGTTTTTAACAAAAAGAGACATTATGTTTTCTTAAAAGCTTTTTCAGGGGGCAGCTGGGTAGGTCAGTAGATTGAGAGCCAGGCCTAGAGATGGGAGGTCCTGGGTTCAAATTTGACCTCAGACACTTCCCAGCTGTGTGACCCTGGGCAAGTCACTTAACCCCCATTGCCTAGAAAAAAATAAAAATACTTAAAAAAACACCAAAAAAATGGACTTTTACTTAAAATGATGACTAGTATATGTCTGAATCCAAGAGCTACTATTATGTAGAATGGAAATCAACTAGAATCCTTTCCAAGAAAATCAAGGATCAAAAATATCCATTTTTAAAATTGTTCATTTTTGTAAGTGAATAATCACATAAAACAAAAACATAGACCTAAATAAACATTTGAAAAATGATATGTTTTCATCTATATTCTGACTCCAGTAGTTTTTTCCCTAGAGATAGATAGTATTTTTTGGCATAAGACCCTCAGAATTGTTCTGAATCTTCTTGTTGCTGACAGTAGCTCTGTCTATCACAATTGATCATCCCACAATATCACTGCTATGGTGAACAATGTTCTCCTGGTTCTGTTTATTTCACTCTGTATCAGTTCATGCACGTCATTCCAACTCTTTCTGAAATCATCTTACTCATTGCTTTTTATAGCAAAATAGTATTCCATCACCAAAAGATGTCTATTATTACCATTTGTTTTTAACATAGTAGAATTGCTTGCCAAACACACAGCCAGGGAAGCCAAAAGACAGCAAGGGAAATCTGAGAGAATAAGTATATATAAAGAAGAAACAAAGTTATTTTTCTTTACAGATGATTCAAAGGTATATTTAAGAAACCCTGAAGAGTCACAATTTAACTTCATTAAATTTGAAGGATATAAAATTAATTCACACAAATCTTTGGAATTTCTGTGTAATCGTAAAATCCAACAAGAAGAGATAGAAAGATAAATTCCATTTGAAACAACTGTTGATCCAGAAAAAAAAACTGTTGGAATCAGATGGATGCAGATCAAAGCATACTATATTTTACATCAATATATTCATGGTTTTATTTTGGAGTTTTGGTTATGTATGAATATACTCTTGACCAAGCAGAACAATGACCAATGTGGAATTGTGTTTTGCATGATAGTAAAAATAAAATAAAATAAAATACCAACTATTGAGTGCACAAAATATTTGGAGGATTGCCTATTAAGATTCATGTAAGGGGGCAGCTGGGTAGCTCAGTGGATTGAGAGCTAGCCCTAGAGACTGGAGGTCCTAGGTTCAAATCTGGCCTCAAACACTTCCCAGCTGTGTGACCCTGGGCAAGTCACTTGACCCCCATTGCCTAGCCCTTACCATTCTTCTGCCTTGGAGCCAATACACAGTATTGACTCCAAGATGGAAGGTAAGGGTTTAAAAAAAAAAGATTCATGTAAGAACCATATAAACACAACCACAAAACTATTTACAGAAATAAAGACAGACAAAACAATTTGAAAAATAACCATTGTTCATGGGTAGAATCACTAAAAGGCAATATAATTAAGATGACCATACTACCTAAATTAATTTACTTAATTCCAAATTGCTCCAAATACCAAAGGATTGCTTCATAGAACTTTAGAAAAAAATAATGAAATCTCTACCTTTTGCATAGCCTTTTGGTCATGGAGGTGGCTGTGTGGAATGCCTAAAGCTTGGTTAGACATCAAAGATACCAATGTCATCCACTGCATCTCAGGCTATCACCAGTCATCCTGACTTTTGTCTTAGCACCGAATATGGATGACACTGGAAGAGAGAGTGAGGCTGATGACTTTGTGCAACTGCCTCATTTAAATCAAATTCTCTGGCAAATCAAGGCATCATCTGTGATGTCATCGATCTTCTTAGAAAACGAAGGACAAATGATAAGTCCGCTAAAGAACTGCTAGGTCCATAACCAAAAGGGATTCGAGAAATAAGAAAAGCTTCTTTATGTACAAAAATATTCATAGTGACTTCTTGTGTGTGTGATAGTCAAAACCTGGAAACTAAGGGGATGCCCATCAATGGAAGAATGAAGATTCAGCTGTGGCTTATCAATGCAATAGAGTATTATTGTGCCATAAGAAATGAGGAAATAGATGATCCTAGTGAGATATGTAAAAACCGATATGAACTGATGTGGAGTGAAGTGAACAGAAAAGAATAATTTATAATATCAGTATTATAAAACAATTATAAAAAAACAAGCAGTTAAAAATTAAAAAATTAAAATTTTCTTTTTTAGAGTAATCCTTTCCTTCTACATATTAGTTCCAAGGCAAAAGAGTTTTGTAAACCAATGAAGAACAAAATGAACAGAAACAGGAGAACAATTTGTACAATAGCAACATTGTAAAGATAACAACTTTTTTAAAACCCCTATTCTCTGTCTTAGTAACAACTCTAAGACAGAAGGGCAAGAGCTAGATAATTGGAGTTAAGTGACTTGCCCAGGGTCACACAGTTAGGAAGACTAACTTTGGAAGCAGAAGAACTCTGATCAATGCAATGACCATTCATGTTTCCAAAAGACATGTCATTTCCATACTGACAGAGAGGTGATAGATTTCCTGGGCAGAATGAGTTGGATACATTTTTGTACATCCTCAATGGGGGTTTCTGTTTTCTGTTACTATACACATTTGTTACAAAAATCCAGTTTCTCTCTGTCTCTCTGTCTGTCTCTCAATGTCTTTACAATGGAGTTGGGGATAGGAAGGAAAAAAATAGATTTCCTTTAAAAAAAAAACAAATAGATGGTTAGAATAGCACTACAGATCCACATCCATTAAGTACATGATCCATGCACTTAAAAAAAAAACCCTTATCTTCCATCTTAGAACTAATATTTGTATTGGTTCCAAGGCAGAAGAGTGGTAAGGGCTAGGGAATGGGGGTTAAGTGACTTTCCCAGGGTCACCCAGCTAGGAAGTGTCTGAGGCCAGATTTGAACCCAGGACCCCCCCTTTCCAGGCCTGGCTCTCAACCCACTGAGCTACCTAGCTGCCCTATCCATCCATTTGCAATCAAAATATAACACTTTGTTAAAATAACAGCATAAATATATTTACTAGAGTTTTTAATAAACTTTTTCTACAAAATTTCATAAAAGTTATAGTCTACAAACCTTGCTCAACAAACTCAAGCACCCCCAATATAAGGCAGAATTTAAAGAAATGTAAATAGCTAGAAACAAATTATATACATGTGTATATGTAAATCTCTAAAACCAGCTATGAGTTATCAATCACTTCTTAAATTAATTTCAGCTTTCAGCTTTTTTCTTTTTTTCTTTTTCTGTTCAGAAAAACCTTCACTTTCTTTCCCTTCAAGTGCTTCCAGGCCTGAAGAAGTCTCAGATTCTAAGTCTGTTCAGAGCTTCTCAGAAAGTCCCTTGGGACTCAGGATTAAAAGTCATCATGGGACTTGGGTCTCACTAATTAGATGGTCCCTCTCCCGAAAGAAGACTGTCTTGATCATCTCCCAGAAGGCCACAGGCAGACTCTCTCCTTGATCTTGCCTGCTCCAGGTCAGAAATGATGGAGGATCAAGGGGAGAGTCTATTGGATCTCTGTCCTGCTCTAATCTCTTCTAAATACAACCTCCCCCTCCATTTCCCTTTTTTTCAATCAGGAACAAAACCATCTTATAAACTCAACTGATTTCCTCCCAAAATTCACATTCAATATTAAATTTGCATTGCTTCTGCTAATAAATGTTTGCTTTAGGTTTTGTTTTACAATTAAGGCTGATCCAAAGTAGAATGGGATGAGTTTTTTCCTCACTGGAGAGTAGCTAGATGATTACGCAGCAAGTATGGTGGAGAGAGGATTCTTTGGCCCCTAAATGAGGTCCCTTCCCACCCTCTGGTTCTGGGAAGCATGTCTATTTTTCTGCTGAGACCAGCTTTGGCCATTGATCCCAGGTGCCATGATTCTTTAGGGCAGTTCCTCTGATGCAATCAAACCTATTGTAGGACTGACCATTAATTAATTACAACAATGGGGAGACATGATTTAGCCTTGCTCCTTTCCTGCTTTGAATTCACAGAATTCTTTGGCACTTAGGTGTTGCTGTTTTCCATTTGTGTGCTTCTGTGTTTTAAATATGATTTGGTTTGATGGATGTTTCTGGAGGTGAAGAAGTCTGGTTTTTGGTTCTCCTCTGTTGGGATTTCCAACGTGGTTAATTTCTAATGACCATTTCCCAGAGAGTCCTTGTTGGGTTTCTGGGAAGGCAGCAGATTTTAGTGCCGGAAGAAATATTAGATATCATCCAGACCAGCCCTCTCATTTTCCACACAAGGAGGCTCAGACCCAGCTTAGACAACACCACTTCCACTCATGCTTTGATAGACTGTTGATCTCATAGGTATGGAGGTTCTTTTCCCAGACCCAAAGTGTTACTACTTACTTCCTGTATGGCCTTGGGAAAGTCACTTACCTTTTCTAGACCTCAATTTTCTCATTTATAAAATGAAGGGATTGAAGTATGACCTATCACTTCCCTTCAACCACTCCTCGGTCTAGCCAAAGTGACCTTCTTGTTATAGTATATGATTGTACTGGAATACTATTGTGCTATCAGGAATGACGAGCAGGAAGAGCTCAGAAAAGCCTGGAATGATACAAACTGAAGCAGAGTGAAATAAGCAGAACCAGGAAAACATTGTACAGTGACAGGAATATAAAGAAGAAGTGGGAATAACTGCTATTCTCAGCAGTACGATGATCCAAAATGGTCCCAAAAAACTCATGATAAAAAATACCACCTACCTCCGGAGAGTTCGAATTGAGTCTGAATCCGGACCAAAGCAAACTTTTTTAACTTTCTTAATTTTTTTTCTATTCCAGTTTCCTTTCACAAAAGGATTAATATGGAAAAATGCCTTACATGATTGATTGCACATGTAAAATCTATATGAGATTACTTATTATATTAAGCAGTGTGGGGTGGAGGGAGGGAAGGAGAGAATTCAAGACTCAATATTCTCTGAAAAATGTTTTTACATGTAATTATGAGGAATTTTTTAAAATTCTCAAGCAAAATGGCCTTCTTGCCATTCCTCTCAGACAGTATTTTATCCCTCTTCTCTGATTAATTAATTACAACAATGGGGAGACATTATTTAGCCTGTCAAATGAACTGGAGAAAGAAATGATAAACCACTATAGGATCTATGCTATGCATGTTTTGTACCCTCCTCCCCATAATACATCTCTCATCCCCTCTGCCTCTTAGGCAGACCACCTTAGACCCTTCAAAACTTAGTTCAAGATCTCCTTTTACATGAGTCTTTCCTGATCCCCAACCCCCACTTTTTCATACTTACCTCGTGCGTATTTTGTATAGGAAGTAAAAACGGAGAAGAGTCTGTTGAGAGTGACACAGAGAAGGAAATGGAAAAAATGCGAGATAGTTGTGAGCAGGAGCCACCATGGAACTAATGAGGAACTTCAAAGAAGAAAAGAAATTCGAGGAGCTATGTGAGAGGGAGAAAAGATAGGCTGGTCACGGGGTGAGGGAGAGGGTGAGAACATACTCTTGTGATGGCAGGAGAAACCAAGGAATGATGAGGGAACCCCTTGAAATCAGCTTATAGGAATTAAGAGTGGCACAGGATGGATGGGTAGGCACAGATGGGGGTATGATCTGCGTCATGGAAGAGAACTTCAAATTGATGAGATCATAGGACCATGTGAGGATTTCAGAGAGTGTATTTTACATATACTTATATATGTCTAAGTAGTTTCCTCCAGTAGGTGGTTAGATGGTACAGTGGATAGAGAAGTAGACCTGGATTCAGAAAGATATGAGGTCAAATCAAAGTTGAGTGTCTTGGGGGCAGCTGGGTGTCTCAGTGGATTGAGAGCCAGGTTTAGAGACAGGAGGTCCTGGGTTCAAATTTGGCCTCAGACCCTTCCCAGCTGTGAGACCCTGAGCAATTCGCTTAACCCCCATTGCCTAGCCCTTACCACTCTTTTGCCCTGGAACCAATACACAGTATTGATTCCAAGATGGAAGTAAGGGTTTTAAAAAAAAAAGTTGAGTGACTTGCCCAGGGTCACACAGCTAGGAAGTGTCTGAGGTTAGATTTCACCAAAAACTTATAAATAAGACATGAAAAAGAATCACAGAGAATGGAGGGCCTGGAGAATTCCAGGTAGAGAGCTAGGAGAGACTAAGGTCATCAATTTTATTCAATCAGCAAACATCTATTAACTCCTATTATGTGTCAGGGGCAGCTAGATGATACAGTATATAGAGAGCATCGGACTTGTAATGAGGAAGATTATCTTCTTGAGTTCAAATCTTGCCTCAGAAACTTTCTAGCTGTGTGATTCTGAGCAAATCATTTAACTTTGGTTTGCCTCATTTTCCTCACTTGTAAAATGGAGATCATAATAATACCTACCTCCTAATGTTGAGATGAGGGTTAGTGAGAAAATATTTGTAAAACATCTTGCTAAACTTTAGCACTCCACGAATGCTCGCTATTATTATTGTGATACTCTATAAGCTCTCTAATACCAGTCCAATGCCTGCCAAATAGTGTCGCTGTTATTAGTTGTGTGTGACCCCACTTGGGGTTTTCTTGGCATAGATCCTATAGTGGTTTATCATTTCCTTCTCCAGTTCATTTGACAGATGAGGAAAAGGAGGTGAGCAGAGTTAAGTGACTTGCCCAGAGGCACATAGCTAGGAAGTATCTGAGGTCAGATTTGAACCTGGAACCTCCCATCTCTCAGCCTGGCTCTCTATCCACTGATAGTCACTCTAGCCACCTAGCTGTCCCCCCATCTGCTTAGTTCTTAATGAGCTTACGTATTAATGGGGGGGGGGAGAAATACCTAAACATGGGTGATTTTGACTTTCTGAGTCAACATCTGGCCTTCAGGGATCCTTCTGTACCATTTAGCAGCCTCTTTTTCAGCCCAAGTTTGACACCACTACCCTAGTCTTCCAACACACTTTAGCACACCTCTCGGGCTCTGTTTCCTTCAGTTTCCTGAACTATAAAATGGGGATAATAATAGCGCCTACCTCCCAAGACTGTGGTGAGGGTCCAGTGAGATGTCTGTAAAGTGCCCAGCACAAGATGGACCCTATTTAAATGCTAGCCATTATTAGAACCTTCCAGCAGCTCCTTTTCCCTGTCTTCGTTATGCCTTTGATATCTTAACGATGTCTGATGGCCATGCTCACATAGCTAGGAAATGGTGGATCTAGGGCTCAGAGAAATAAATGGATGAATAGACCTGTACCTACCAATCTCCATAAAGATTTTACCTGAACCTTCCATTTGGTTACTGCCTAAGCATAACCTGGTATGGAGGAGCCCATCCATAATCCTGTCCCCTGGGGGCAGATTCAACTGTGGTAGAAAGAGACCTCAGACCTTAGGACATGGGATTCCTCAGCTGGAGATGCTCTAGGCCTGCCATATTGGTAGGGTGAAAGTTTGCAGGCAGAGTTTCCTGATCCCCAATCCCTGTGGCAGAGAGCCTGGGATTCTCAAGTCACTGCTGGAGTAACTACTGTTCTGAAAGGCAGCGGGAAACGCTGGTGTGTTCTTGGCTGTTTTGTTTGGATGCTCCCTCTATGAACTAATTACTCCTGCTGGTTGGTTGATTGTTGGCCACCATACTTGAAGAGGACCACAATGACATCATTGGTAACGTCTTTTGACTTGAGCTTAAACCTGATTTAAGTGAGGCAGGGTGGCACAAGTCTAGCTTCACTCTCTTTTCCAGTCATCGAAATCCACTGGTAAGGTAGAAGTCAAGAGGACTGACAATAGCTCAGGATGTACTGGGTAACCTTGGCTTGTTCCATGTCTAACTGAGCTCTAAGTCCTACAGCTGTATGCCTGCTACCTTAGTGCCAAGATAATTTTTTTTAATTTATAAGTAATTTTTAAAATTTTATTCCAGTAGTAAATGTACACATAAGTTTTCAAAGTTATATGACTCATGTTGTCTCCTTCCCCTCTCCCCCCCCCCCAACTTCAGGAGTTGACAAGAAATTCTACTAGGTTATATACATGTATCCAAGATAAATTCTGTCTCCCAATTGAAGGAATACAAGTGATGCTAGCATCCTCTAAATTTTGGCACCCTGGGAACAAAGCCTGATCACCCCACCGTAGTTATGGGATTTGGGAGTCAGGAATACACTTTTGGGAGACATACAAAATGCCAATGAGACATGATCCTTGACTTCAAGAAATATAGTTTAACAAAGAGGAAATGGTGCATACCCAAAGGGGCAGGGGATACTTAATTCATCAATTCCTAAGTGAATTGATTAGACACTTGGGGCAGCTAGGTGGTGCAGTGGATAGGGAATGAAGGCTGAAGACAGGAAGACTCATCTTTATGAGTTCAAATCTGATCTCAGACACTTGCTAGTTGTATGACCCTGTTTACCTCAATTCCTCATCTGTAAAATGAGTTGGAGAAGGGAATTGCAAACTGCTTCAGTATCTTGGCCAAGAAAACCCCAAACTGGGTCACTGAGTCAATCATGACTGAAAAAACTAGACAACAAAAATAAGCTCTTCCTACATTCCAGGGACTCTTCTAGGATCTGGGAATACCTAGACAAAAATGAAAGGATCCCTGCCCTTACGTAGTTCACATTGGACAGAGGAGAACAGCAAAGATGTGAATAAATATACACGATCAATACAAAGTGAGTTTCTGCAGGAGAGGGCAGAACTTTCTAACCTCACACAGAAGGTGTCATTTGAGCTGAGTTTTTAGGAAGGAAATTCTAAGAGAAGTGAAGTCCTAGTCCTGCCATCAATTCACTGTGTAACCTTGTATATAAATTGCTTCATCATCCTGGATGACTGTTTCCTCATCTGTAAAATAAGAAAGTTGCACTGGCATTTAGACAATGTTTTTATAGGCTTGCAATATACCTTACATAAATTTGGAGCTTTAGAGTCAGAAGGCTTGGATTAAAATTTTATCTATCTCAAATCTAGCCTCAGACACATTCTAGCTGTGTGACCCTGGGCAAGTCACTTGGCCTCCATTGCCTAGCTCTTACTGCTCTTCTGCTTTGGAACCAGTACATAGTATTGATTCCAAGATGGAAAGTAAGGGTTTAAAATTTTTTTTTTTACCTATCATGCTTTCTACCTGTATGACCTTTGGTAACAGTTGGCTCCCATTGCTGGGTCTCAGTTTCCTCATCTGTAAAATAAGAGGGTTGGACTAGATGGCCTGAGAAGTCACTTCCAGCTGTATATCTTTGGTTATCTTGGGTAAACCCTACAGTAATTCTGTGAGATAAGTGAAAGTATTAGTATTTCCATTTTAAAGATGAAGAAATTAAAACCCATGAGGTGGATGTAGCTGGTGGCTCAATGGGTAGAGAACCAGGTCCAGAGATGGGAAGTCATAGGTTTAAACGTGACTTCAGATAAATCCTAGTGAGCCTGAGCAATGCCATGTATGGGCTGTTCTCTGCACACAGTGGACCCTTTTTCCTCCTATCTTACAACAAGTCACTTAACCGCCATTGCTAAGCCCTTACCACTCTTCTAGTATGGATTCTAAGATAGGAATTAAGGGTTAAAAAAAGACTCCTGGATGTTAAGAGACTTATCCAAAGTCACACCGCTAATAAGCAACAGAAATGGGTCTTCCTGGGTCCAGGTCCAATAGTCTGTCTATTATATGAATTATGGGAGAATTTGGAAGTCCCTCTAAAAACCAGTTTTATCTCAAAAATTTGATGACTCCAACCTTCAAAAGCTGCCCAAGTCAGCACGAAGCCTCGAGGGAATGGGTTTCCAAACGACATGGGCAATTTGGAAAGAAGCTCTACTTCTCACCCCATCACTTTCTGTTTCATCGCCCCCCATGTGGGAGCCTGGTTGCTTAATGAAAACTCTGTGTGGCTTCCCGGTTCAGCATTAACGGCAGCCAACGTAGTCTGTTACCCCAGATGAAGTCAATGAAAGTCACGACCAGGAATCTAGCCTGGCTAGGAGAGAGGGAAGCTACATGGGCACACTGGGACGTGCTCATCATTAAGGTTCAGGTCACTGGCTTCATTGAGGGAGGCAGATTCTCCTTCACTCTACTTTGGAATGGTCCATGGCACTGAAGTCAGCATGCCAACCTCTGCCCTCCTCCACCCAGGACCTTGCGGTTAAGTTAATAGCTGTGTGTGCTATCGATTCTTTCTGCTGTGTGCACGGGGAATGGCAGTGTTAAGCAAGGAAACTTTCGAGCAAAGAGGAAATCATTCCCTTAATCCCCTCTCACCGGGCAATCAGACTGACAAAAACCAAGACCATCAAATTTCCCAGGACATCAGAAATTCACTGTCAGAGGGAGATAAAGATTTTTCCACTCCGTGCACCCAGAACGGTTGCCAAGAGGACAAACCGCAGGAAAAGATGGGCCTCAGGTAAGGAAGTATTGCTCGGTCATTCAGAATTCTTGGGCTTCAAATGGGAATCTCGCCCAACTTGGCCCCTGCGTCTTAGACAGGGCTGTGAACCAAGAGCCCTCAGGCTGGCCCACAGCTCTGAAAGCCCTGCAAGTGTGTATCCTGGCCTTCTCTGCGAGGATAATGGTGACAAAGGATGAGACGCTTTCTGGGATGGGACCTGGTTTGGCACCCATCACCGCCATGCCATCTCGATTTCCTGCTTGGTTGAGTCCCCAGCAGCAAAGGGGTTATTCAAGGGCCAGTTCTGCCCATATGGTTTCCTGTGATAGCTACTTGGACTATAGCAATTAATGGGTGTCACTCCTAAAGGACTCTGGGATAGAATGTTACTGTAAAATAATATCAAGACACAAGAAAGGATGAATGCCAAGAATTCAAAGAAAAATGGGAAGACTTGTATAATGGGAAAGAGACTAAGGTAACAATAACCATAAAGGCAACAATGGCATAAACGAAAAGATTAATCAAATGGAAACCAAATGCAATGTAATTATAATGAACACCCTAGTCCCAGAAAGGAGATGAGGACCTGATGACCCTGGATAAGTCACTTAATCAATTAAAAGTATCAATTAAGGCTGAGTGGCTCAATGGACTGAGAGCCTGGCCTAGAGATGGGAAGTCCTAGGTTCAAATTTGGCCTCAGACACTCCCTAGCTCTGTGACCCTGGGCAAGTCACTTAACACCCATTACCTACCCTTTCCTGCTCTTTTGCCTTGGAACTAATACACAGTATTGATTCCAAGACAGAAGGTAAGGGATTAAAAAAAAAGTGAGCTGTTGGGAGCAGCTGGGTAGCAGAGTGGATAGAGAGCCAGATCTAGAGATGGCAGGTCCCAGGTTCAAATCTGACCTCAGACCCTTCCCAGCTGTGTGACCCTGGGCAAGTCATTTAACCTCCATTGCCTCGCCCTTACCACTCTTCTGCCTTGGAGCCAATATTCAGTATTGACCCTGCAATGAAATATAATGTGTTGATTAAGGAGGCAGCTAGGTGATTCAGGGGACTGAGAGTCAGGACCGAAGATGGGGCATCCCAGATTAAAGTCTAGCCTCAGACACTTCCTAGCTGTGTGACTCTGAGCAAGTCACTTAACCCCAATTGTCCAGCCCTTATGGCTCTTCTGCCTTGGAACCAATTCTCAGTATCAATTCTAAGACAGAAGGTAAGGGTTTAAAATACATATATATTAAATGTATATATAAATATATAATATATAAAAATAACATGTGTAATATATTATATAAAACATAAGATTAATATATTGTATATTATATAAAATACATAATATATATATATATATTGATTAAGTTCTTACTGGGTTTAGGCAAGCACTATGCTAGGCACTAGGGATCCATGTACAAAGAAAGAAACAATTCCTATTCTAGATGAGCTCATATTTTAATGAGAGAAACTAACCTTCTTATCTCTAAAACGGGCTGTGTGGATTAGATGGCCTATAAAGTCTCCAGCTCTAAATCTATGATTCTATGGCTTTTAAAAATTATCTTTTAAACAGCAAAATCCGCCTTTCCTCTTCTTCCATCCCCTAAAAGAGGCTTCCTAAGGAGTCTAATATGTGACTCCAGCTCGTCTGACTTGAGAGCTCCCGGGGAATCCAGGACACGGCTCAAAGCAAATTGTGAAGGAGGCTAAGTTAGTCTTTGGAACTCTCCAGGCTCATCTTCCCAGACCCCTTTTCCATTCCCTGAGGTCTCATTCAGTCACCCAGACGCTTCCTACTGGTGCTATCAAAACTGTTTTCAGAAAAGGATTGGATAATAGCTGTTCGGTTGTGTTGGACTCTTCATGGCCCCATTTAGTTTTCTTGGTCAAGATACTAGAGTGGTTTGTCATTTCTTTCTCCAGCTCATTTGACAGAAGAGGAAACTGAGGCAAGTAGGATTAAATGACTTGCCCAGGGTAACACAGCTATCAAGTATCTGAGGCCAGATTTGAATTCTGAGGCCAGATGAATCTTTCTGATTTCGAGTCCAGCATTCCATCTCAGTCAAATAGCTGCCCCCAGCTACTGAAGTAGGAATTCAGGTGAATTAATCTTCTACTTTATTTTTGTTATTTAGTCATTTCAGTTATGTCTCCCTCTTCATAACCTCATGTGAAGTTTTCTTGGCAAAGAGACTAGAGTGGTTTGCCATTTTCTTTTTCTAGCTCATTCTGTAGGTGAGGAAACTGAGGTAGAGTTAAGTGACTTATCCAGAGTCACACAGCTAAAAAGTGTCTGAGACTAGATTTGAAATCAAGAAGATGCCTCTTCCTGTCCTTATGCCCAGTACTCTATCCACTATGCCATGTAGCTGCCCCCAGTGGCCAGGATCCTTACTCTAACTTCTGGCTACAGGGATCCCCAAATGATTATAGCCCACCTAGACCTTATATAACGTCCTCTCTCCCCACCACCCCATCTGAGCTCACCTAATAGAGTCCTGCTAAGTGATGATCAATTCTCAAAAGCAGAAGAGGAAATGCAATCATTTTCCCAGAGATTTCTTTCCTTTCTTTGGTATGTGTGTGTGTGTGTGGGGGGGTGGGTAGGGGATAGGGATCTTTCTAAAAATTGCCTGTTTTATTCTAAGCACGGCCAGTCTTACAAGTACAAGCGGGAGCTGTCGGACATCTGTCTGTATAGAATTGGAAAATAATGGAACAATGGTGTGTCCTTTGAGAATCTGCTAGTGAGTGTGCCTAATGTTTCTGTCTACACTTTCAACTGGTGGTGCCTGGAGTCCCTGAGCCTGCCACATCATTACCAAGGACTGGCCCAATCATTTCTCCTGATGTTCATTCTCCAACGTGCCTCCTTCCACACCATTAACAGTTGTTGTTGTTTCGGAGAGGCTAATTAACTTTACACAGCACGAACCAGCCACTAATTGGCCCCCACACTTAATCAACTTTAATGTCTTTCTTCTGGTGGACTTGGCTGTTTTCTCTTGTTCCCATGACCACCAAGGAAGGCGACTCCAGGGGAAGTTTCTGGGACCAACAATAACAACCTCTGGAAAATGCGTATGAGCCAGCCCTTGACCTTGAGCCCAATGAAGTAGCGCCTTGTCCCTTGGTTAGACCTGGAATCATTCCTGCTGGATACATACTTGGGGTCGGATCACAGGACCCTCTGGGGACTGAGTTAACCTTGCTTGTTGATGTGAGTCAGATGACTAGACCCAAGAGGATTTTCCCTTTCTGCTTGCCTGTTCATGACGATGTGGGAGAGAATCATAATATTTTAGATTTGGAAGATATGTTGCTTGTCTAAAGAAGACCTTGGTGTTTAGAAAGCCAGGCCTGGGTTCAAATCTGACCTCAGATACTTCCTAGCTGTGTGACCCTGGGTAAGTCATTTAACCCATTGCCTGGTCCTTACCACTCTTCTGCCTTGGAACCAATACTTAGTATAGATTCTAAGACAGAAGATAAGGGTTAAAAAAAGAATGAATGAATGAATGAATGAATGAATGAATCCCCTTTATAACATATGGAACAAGTTTTATCCAACCCCTGCTTGAAGTCTCTAGCAATGGGGATCTTACTTCCTCCCAGGAGGAGGAGATTTGGAGAGTTCTAATTGCTAGGGAGCTTTTCTGCTTGTTATGAGCTGAAATCAGCCTCCCTGCAACCCTCTCCCCTACAGGGCCTAATTTTGCCTTCTGAGACCAAGCAGACCCAGACTAAGTCCTGTTCTATCAAGCAGTTCTTTAAGTACTTGAAGGCAATATGCAAAGAAGCATAAGCAGAACCCCTCCAGGGTTCTAGGTCCCATCAAACTCTTGCAGTCTGGAATTCTCATGAAATAGAAAAGTGTCCTGGGCATGGGCAGGGTTTTCTCATGGTAGAAAGGAACTGGCTTCAGATGTTCATACTCATAAGGACTGGCAGGACCAAAAACCTAGTGAGTCAATTAGCATCTATATTAAGCTCCTACTGTGTGCCAGATTCTAATCTTAGTGATGGGGATACAAAGGCAAAACCAGTCCCTGCTCCATAGTCTGATGAGGAAAGGGAGAACAGTGACCAAATGACCAGGTACAAACAAGATGTATGTCAGATAAATTGAGGATAGCCTCAAAGGGAAGGCATTAACCTTCTCGAAGAAGGTAGGTCTTTAGCTGAGATTTGAAGGAAACCAGAGAAGTTACAAGGTGGAAATTGGAGGAAGAGAATTCCAGAGTTCCAGAGTTGTTTTCTTAAGCTCTTACTTTCTCTCTTGGGATCCATATTGTGTATGGATTCCAAGGCAGAAGAGTGGTAAGGGCTAGGCAATGAGGGTTAAGTGACTTGCCCAGGGACATACAGCTAGGAGGTATCTGAATTCAGATTTGAACCCAGGTCCTTCTGACTCCAGGCCTGGCATTTTTTCTTCTGTGCCACCCAGCTGTCCCCACCGCTGGCATTTATTGAATGAGGAGTAGAGGGGTAATAAAATGATCAGTTCCATTTGACAGGTGAGTAGACGATAGATTTCTGGAGCTGGTCTACTTGAGGTGTTCTGACTAGAGTTTCCCACTCATTGGCTCTATGGTAGAGGTAGGTGTTGATAATACCAGTCACTTGAGTCAAACTTAAAAATGATTGATGGAGTGATTAAAAGACTCTTCACCAGGCTGGTCATCCTCCTCTAGACACTCTCGAGTTCCATCCTGCCCTTTCCTAAAATGTGACTCCTACCATTGAGC
The DNA here is from genome assembly GCF_027887165.1 of Monodelphis domestica. Taxonomy (NCBI): domain Eukaryota; kingdom Metazoa; phylum Chordata; class Mammalia; order Didelphimorphia; family Didelphidae; genus Monodelphis; species Monodelphis domestica. Next base: position 42,442,308 of record NC_077232.1, on the reverse strand, counting down.
ACAATACTCCGGGCATGATCTGATCAGAGCACAAAGGACAATAGGTCGGGCCATCACCTACTTACTCAATCAATCAAAAACATTGATTATGCCCCTATGGTGTGCCAGGTACTGTGTTAGACACTGGGGACACCAAGACAAAATAAACCAGTTCCTACCCTCAAGGAGCTTACATTCATAGACTGAGAGAGAGACAGACAGACAGACAGACAGAGAAGAACTTGGAGGACATCAGATTCAACCTCATTTGATAGATGAAGAACTGAGAAGTTAAATGATGCCCCCAGGGTCTCATACACGCACGTCTGGAAAGAGTATGAGGCATGATTTGAACTTTGGTCTTGTCTCCAGGCCCAGAGTTCTATCCACTGTACCACCTACCTAATCAGAGGGGACAACATGAATAAATGTTCTTGGACGCTACACCTTTTTATAAAGCCCAAGATGACATTAGCTTTCTTGGCTTCCATATCATATTTGTGTTGGGCTTGGAGCCAAGAAGAGCTGAGTTCAAATGCAGATGTAGATACTTTCTGGCTCTGTGACCCTGGGCAAACCACTTAGCCTTGTGTGCCTTAGTTTTCTCACCTGTAAAATGAACTTCAGAAGGAAAGAGCAAACCAATCTAGTATCTTGGCCCAGAAAACCCCAAATGGGGTCATAAAGGGTTGGACATAATTGAAATGAATGAACAATGATGAATATTTGCAAATGATCTAAGACTCCTTTAATTTGTATCTGTAAAATCGATTTCTAGACCTCCAAAGTCAAACTTCTCATTTGTACTACTCGAATTTCTCTTGTGGGATTCGACCCAATGTTCTAAGCCAGTCATCTAAGGTGATGGAAAGTCCTTTCAACTCCATGTCATTTACCAATTGGCTAAGCACACCAGCTATGCCTTTATTTAACACTGAATAGCATTTTTTTTAAAGAATAAATTAATTTTAATTATTAGTTCTTTGTTTGAAAAAACAAGTTTACAAAGAAATTCTATGGAAAATATTTTTTAAAGCATTAGTTGAGCATGATGGATGCTATAAGTAAATTTTGTAGTTTTCAAAGACATTTTTCACTTTGCAGTTTCAGAATTTAGCATTTAACTCCTAACATAACACACACTTTGAAAACATACTTTAAGAGTATGAATACCTGAAATTATTTCTGTATATAGTAAATTAATAATTTTCCCCCCTTTAAGACATTTTTTTTTAAACCCTTACCTTCCGTCTTGGAGTCAATACTGTGTATTGGCTCCAAGGCAGAAGAGTGGTAAGGGCGAGGCAATGGGGGTCAAGTGACTTGCCCAGGGTCACACAACTGGGAAGTGTCTGGGGTCAGATTTGAACCTAGGACCTCCAATCTCTAGGGCTGGCTCTCAATCCACTGAGCTACCCAGCTGCCCCCCCTTTAAGACATTTTTAAGGAAGCTAGCTAGTAGGCTTCAAAAAACCCCACTGCATCTGAAGAGCTTGCTAAATACTCTCAGATATTGTGTTTCCCTGAGTTACATAAATTTGCTAGAACCTCAAAAGCAATCAATTTACAATACAAATATTTGTTGAATAGCTATTATTCATTTTAAGGCAGAATTCAAGGTAAGACAAATCTATAAGGACTTGATCTTAATGAAATTCTAAAAGGACCTTATATGGTGTTTATAAGATTTCATCCTTATTTCATTCCCTTGATTATGGCTTAAACAACTTAGTAATAAAGCATTTTAAAAATCAATCAAGGGGCAGCTGGGTAGCTCAGTGGATTGAGAGTCAGCCCTAGAGACAGGAGGTCCTAGGTTCAAATCTGACCCCAGACACTTCCCAGCTGTGTGACCCTGGGCAAGTCACTTGACCCCCATTGCCTAGCCCTTACCACTCTTCTGCCTTGGAGCCAATACACAGTATTGACTCCAAGATGGAAGGTAAGGGTTTAAAAAAAAAACAGTCAATAACAGAGCTAGGAAGAAATCCCAAGTATTGTGTTACTACTTGCACACACTTTCACATAAATGAAAATGATTATTGGAGATTGAGGAAATATTTTAGTCTGTGACATTTATGAAGAAAATGAAAATGATTTTAAAACAATAATCAATTTTGTACAACTCAGATAGGAGATGGGAACTGGCCCTGTGATTTTAATTGTTGTAGGGAACTCCTAGACAAGGAAATTTCGCCGACCAAGACTTCTTCTAAAGAAGTCTGAATGAAGTTTGCCAAAAGTAAAAAAAGCATAAACAGCAAATTTCATATGCCTACTTGATTCTATATTATTGGCACAGCAATTTCTTCATGGTCCAACTTTGTTCCTGTAAAACAAGAACCCTCCCCACCGACAATCACCATACACAAGCTGATTAGCTGTTTGAAACTCCGTTTGAGTTTAAATAGTTTTCCTGTTTGGCAAGATTCAGGCGCATTCAGTGTATGGGCAAATTAACCCCTTTTCATCCTATTCAGATAAAACTATCAGAGGCCTTAATAGGTAGTGAGTGAATAGTAGAGGTTTAGTGGGCAAAGAGATTTCCAAGAATAAAGGACACGTGCTGAAATAGCTTTCAATCTCCAAGGACAATTTAATTGTGCAACTTTCATTTCTAGGAAAACTAAAGGAAAACCGATACTCAATGGAACCAGGATTCATTAATGGCATTATTTCATTAAAAAAACAAACTTGCTCAAATTCCAAAATATCATAAAAAATATTTAAATCTAAAATTCTCCCAGCAAGCTTCTGACCTAAATATTAAGTATGTAAAAATAAGCTTTTTTTTTTCCTTTCTTTTACAAAAATCACACCCAGAATTTTAAGCAGATTCTCTATGTATTCCAAAGTGGCTCAAGCATCTTGATGGAACTGATCATATTCCTCTTTGCTAAGGTTTGGCTTTATAATATTCTTCAGGTGTCACTGTTTTGGCTCCACCAAAGTAGTCTATGACCCAGATGTTGGTTATAAATCGCAGACGTGCACTATGAACTGCGCCACGCGCGCCACATCCTCGCGGGGTGGCAGTTCGAACGCCTTCGCAGGCCCAGGGGGCAGTAGGAGCAGCAGGAGCAGCAGTAGGGGCGAGGATGCCGTCGTCGGAGAGTGCATAGTGCCAGTGGTCAGTCCGAACTGAATAGCATTTTAAAGTATGAGGTATATCCAGGAATGGACTCCAATTTGGCTGGAGTAGAAAGCTTGGGAGGGAGAGTTCTATGAGATCACCTTCACTTAGTCTCTTTGGCTCGTTGGTAAAAGCTGGGGCATTGTAATACTCCTTCTTCCCCATTGCTACTTCCAGATTCTCATCCTATCTCCATCACTCAGCGATGGGAGATCACAGCTGGGAAAGTGTCTGAGACCAGATTTGAACCCAGGTCCTCCTGATTCTCTTCCTTGGAGGTTCATGCTGTTCATCTCTACCACCTAATCAAAACCCTGATAGCTATTATCTACAAATCTCCTGGTCATTCCACTTCTTTCCTATATGAGTTTGGTTCCAGGCTCATGGTTTTCTCTCCTCAACAGCTACTCTCACATTAGAGACTTCAACCTACATACTAATTCTCCCTGAAACACTCTACTCAGTTCCTCCTCCTTCTATGACCTTATTTTCCTCCCCACCTCAGCCACAAACAGAGATGGTTATACTCTTGATCTTGCTTTCACCCACAAATGCACCACCCCCATGTTCAAGAAGTCTGAAATAATCTTATCTGACCACAATCTATTGGTCTTCCATTTCTCTGCCTAATTTTCCTTATTAAACCCTACTCTTTGTCTACCACATTAACTCCTCAGTTCTCTTTGAAGTCATCACTCCTACACTAGGCACTTTCTTCTCTTTTTCCCATCTTAACTTAGCCCTTGGTGAACCAATTCAACTCTATGCTTTCCTCTTCTCTTGGTTTCTCTTATCATATCACTAATTATACCCTGCCAAGCCTGAGCCTTAGAGCACCCCCACCATGTTCCAGCTTTATTCCTATGTATGTGTTGCTAAATCGAACAAACATTCTGAGTCCACTACAAATTTATGTTACATAACATCAACTGAGCTTTCACTGCTGCTAGGCAATCCTACCATACCTCTCTAATCAATTAACTATCCCATTGTCCAATACAGCTGTTTGAAACTTTTTCATCCCTCCAAAAAACCATTCATGGCTCCTCTTCCCACCAGCTTCTCAACAGAGAACCTTGCCTCATATTTCATAGAAAAAATTGAAGCCATTTGCTCTGAGTTACTTCTCCTTCTCTCACATCTCTTCGTTATTTCTGCCACTATCTCTTTCTTTACCTCTGACTCACATGATGATGTGGCCTTACTCCTTCCAAGGCCCTTTATTTGCTCTATCAATCCCATTTCTTTCTATTTCCTCCAACAGATTGTCTGCTCTGTCATCCCCACACTATCATTTATTTCAATCTGTCTACTGGCTCATTTCTTACCGCCTAAAAACATTACCAAGTCAGGGCAGATAAGTGTCAGTGGATTGAGAGCAAAGTCTATAGATAGGAGATCCAGGGTTCAAATCTAGCCTCAGATATTTCCTAGCTATGTGAGCTTATATAGGCAAGTCACTTAACCTCCATTGCCTAGCTTTTAGCACTCTTCTACCTCTTCAGTATTGATTCTTAAGGTGGGTGGTAAACGTTTTTTTTTTAATTACCCTGTATTGCCATTCTTGAAAAATACCTTCATTTGATCCTTCCCTACTAACTACCCTCCTAAATATTTTCTGGCTTTGTGACTAAACTCCTTGAACAGGCCAACCATAATAGGTCCCATTTTCTCTCCATTCATTCATTCTTTTTTTAAACCTTTACAATCTGGCTTTCAACATTACCATTTCACTAAAAGTGCCATCTGCAAAATTACTAATGATTTCTTAACTGTCAAATCAGTCCTCATCATCCTGATCTCTCTGCAGCCTGTGACATTGGTGATCACTCTCTCCTTCTTAATATACTCTTCTTTCTAGACTTTCTGGGCACCAAAAACTCTCTCTCTCTTGCTTCTGTTCCTACCTACTGTACCTTCTGATTCCTTTGCCAGATCATCTTCCAAATCATACCTTCTAACTATAGGGGGTCCAGGATTCTATCCTGGGTCCTTTTCTCTTCTCCCTCTCTCTCTATGGATTCTCTTGGTGATCTCAACAATTCTCATCAATTTAATTATTGTCTTCATGCTGATGATTCTCGAACCTGCCAATCCTGCTCCAACCTCTCTGCTGGTCTCGTCTCCCATCTCTAATCATCTTTTAGACATCTCAAATGAGATGTTCAGTAGATGTGCAGTAGACCTCTTGAACTCATCATATCCAAAACTGAATTTATCATCTCCCCCCTAAACCCTATGTCTGTCTGCCTCCTATCTTTCTCATCATTGGTCATTATTGTAGAGGCCTCATCATCCTCCAAGTCCTTCAGCCTTCCAATCTAAGAGTCAACCTTGACTCCTTGCTATCTCTCACCCTTATGTCCAAGCTGTTACCATGCCCTGTTATTTTGTATTTGTAATACCTCTTGAATATGTCCCCTTCCCTTCTTTGACCCTGCCACCAGCCTGGAACAGGCCTTCATCACCTCAAGCCTGGACCATCATAGTAGCTGCCCCTGGGTCTGCCTGACTCAAGTCTCTCTAGACTCCAATCCATCTTCCATTCAGTCACCAAATCAATTTTCCTAAATCATAAGTCTGACCACCTTACTCAATAAATTCCAATTTTTTCCTCTATCACCTCCAGGATCAAATACAAAATTCTTCTGCTTGGCACTCAAAGTCCTTTAAAAACTCACCCCCTCATGGGACGAGCTAACATAATAAAAATGACCATCCTACCCAAACTTATCTATCTATTTAGTGCCATACCCATTGAACTACCAAAAAACTATTTTACTGAATTAGAGAAAACCATAACAAAGTTCATTTGGAAGAATAAAGGATCAAGGATAACCAGGGAAATAATGAAAAAAAAAATACAAAGGAAGGTGGCCTTGCAGTCCCAGATCTCAAACTATATTACAAAGCAGCAGTCATCAAAACAATTTGGTACTGGCTAAGAGACAGAAAGGAGGATCAGTGGAATAGACTTGGGGTAAATGACCTCAGTAAGACAGTCTTTGACAAACCCAAAGATCCCAGCTTTTGGGACAAAAATCCACTATTTGACAAAAACTGCTGGGAAAATTGGAAGACAGTGTGGGAGAGACTAGGTCTGGATCAACACCTCACACCCTACACCAAGATAAACTCAGAATGGATGAATGACTTGAATATAAAGAAGGAAACTATAAGTAAATTAGGCGAACACAGAATAGTATACATGTCAGAACTTTGGGAAGGGAAAGATTTTAAAACCAAGAAAGACTTAGAAAGAGTCACAAAATGCAAAATAAATAATTTTGACTACATCAAATTAAAAAGTTTTTGTACAAACAAAACCAATGTAACTAAAATTAGAAGGAAAACAACAAATTGGGAAACAATCTTCATAACAAAAACCTCTGACAAAGGCCTAATTACTCAAATCTATAAAGAGCTAAACCAGTTGTACAAAAAATCAAGCCATTCTCCAATTGAAAAATGGGCAAGGGACATGAATAGGCAATTTTCAGTTAAAGAAATCAAGACTATTAATAAGCACATGAAAAAGTGCTCTAAATCTCTTATAATCAGAGAAATGCAAATCAAAGCAACTCTTGAAGTATCACCTCACACCTAGCAGATTGTTCAACATGACAGCAAAGGAAAGTAATGAATGCTGGAGGGGATGCGGCAAAGCAGGGACATTAATTCATTGCTGGTGGAGTTGTGAATTGATCCAACCATTCTGGAGGGCAATTTGGAACTATGCCCAAAGGGTGATAAAAGACTGTCTGCCCTTCGATCCAGCCATAGCACTGCTGGGTCTGTACCCCAAAGAGATAATAAGGAAAAAGACATGTACAAGAATATTCATAGCTGCGCTCTTTGTGGTGGCCAAAAATTGGAAAACGAGGGGATGCCCATCAATTGGGGAATGGCTGAACGAACTGTGGTATATGTTGGTGATGGAATACTATTGTGCTAAAAGGAATAATAAAGTGGAGGAATTCCATGGAGACTGGAACGACCTCCAGGAAGTGATGCAGAGCAAAAGGAGCAGAACCAGGAAAACATTGTACACAGAGACTGATACATTGTGGTACAAGAGAACATAATGGACTTCTCCAGTAATGGCTTTACAACGTCCCTGAACAACCTGCATCGATCTACGAGAAAAAACAAACAAACAAACAAACAAACAAACAAAAACCCAAACTCTCCTCAAGCAGAGGACAAACTGAGGGAGTAAAAACACGGAGGAAAAGCAACTGCTTGACTACAGAGGTTGAGGGGACATGATGGAGGAGAGATGCTAAATGAGCACCCTAATGCAAATACCAACAACAAGGAAATGGGTTCAGAGCAAGGGCACATGTGATACCCAGACGAATCGCGTGTTGTCTAGGGAAGGGGTAGGGGTGGGGGTTGGGGGGGAGGAAAAGAAAATGATCTGTTTCCAATGAACAATGTATGAAAATGACCAAATCAAATAATGTTTAAAAAAAAAACTCATCCCCTCCTACCTTTCCTGTCTCCTTACTCCCCTATATGTGTTCTTCAATCTAGCAATGCTGGCCTCTGAGTCATTCTATAATCTTTCAGATCTGTGCATTTTCTCTGGTTGTTCCTCTCTGCCTCCTGCTTCTACCAAGTCCCATCAGAAATCTCATCTTTCCCAATCCTTCTTTTAAAAAGTTATTATTGAATTTATTTCTAGATATCTCAGCCTCTCCCCGCCCCACACCACAGAAGGCATCATCTAGCAAACAGATATATACGTATAGATTATGTCTTTTGTGTTTCCATTTCTCAGTTCATTCTCTGATGATGAACATTCACAAGTTATTCTTCAAATATTAAATCTGTAGCTGGATAAAATAGTCTCTTGGTTATACTTGTTTAACTCTTCATTATCTCATATAGTTCTTTCCAAGTTCAAATCTTACCTCAGCTGTGTGACCCTGGGCAAATCACTTAACCCCCATTGACTGGCCCTTATTGCTGCCTTGTTGCCGATACACAGTATTGATTCTAAGAGGCAAGGGAAGGTTGAAAAAAATTTAATCTGCTCATCGTTTCTTACTGAGCAGTAATATTATTGCATCACAATTTATTTAACCACTCCCCAATTGATGGGCATCCCCTCACTTTCCAGTTCTCAATCTCTCTTAATTCTAGTTCTTTTCCTCTCTTAATTATTTTCCATTGTTTGTACATATTTGCTTGTTTTCACCACCATTAGATAGATTGTTACCTCCTTGAAGGCAGAGGCTACCTTTTGCCTCTTTTTGTATCTTTAGCACTTAGCACAGTGGTTGGCACACAGTGGGTGCTTAAAAAATATCGATTGACTGAGACTGAAATGTATTAATAATAAAAATATTAGTTTTCATTGATAGATTAAGGAGCCTGGATTTTATTCAAGTAAGAAATGAAGAAAACAATCATTTATTAAGCACCTACTATGTGCAAGGCATTATTCTAAGCACTTTATAAATATTATCTCATTTGATCCTCACAACAGTCCTGTGAGCTATTATTATCCTCATTTTACAGTTGAGGAGTCAGACGGCAGTTAAATAACTTCCCTGGGTCACACAGCTAATAAGTGTCTGAGGTCAAATTTGAACTAAGATCTTTCTTGACTCTAAGGTTAGTGCTCTATCCATTTTACCACCTGGTAGGCAATAAAGAACCAATGAATATTACATATATGTATATATATTAACCTTTATTTTCCCTCCTAGAATATATACTATCAGTTCCAAGGTAGAAGAGGGGGTAAAGGCTAGTCAATTGGGATTAAGTGACTTGCCCAGGGTCACACAGCTAGAAAGTATCTGAGGCCAAATTTGAAACCAGGACCTCTCTTTTCCTGGTCTGGATCTCAATCCACTTAGCCACCTAGCTGTACTCTCTCTCTCTCTCTCTCTCTCTCTCTCTCTCTCTCTCTCTCTCTCTCTCTCTCTCTCTCTCTGTCTCTCTCTGTCTCTCTCTCTCTCTCTCTCTGTCTCTCTGTCTCTCTCTGTCTCTCTCTGTCTCTCTCTGTCTCTCTCTGTCTCTCTCTCTGTCTGTCTCTGTCTCTCTGTCTCTGTCTCTGTCTGTCTGTCTCTGTCTGTCTGTCTGTCTGTCTCTCTCTCTCTCTCTCTCTCTCTCTCTCTCTCTCTCTCTCTCTCTCTCTCTTCTCTCTCATATTACACTAGCATCCTTGGCCTGGAAGATGGACAACATGGAATAGTGGGTAGTCTCTGAGTCAGGGCAGCCTGAGGTCATTTCTACCTCTGATACATGTTGTTTGACTTCTTAGTGCTTGGGAGGCTCTAAGACTTTCACTAAGAGAACAAACAAGTGCTGATCTGGGTTGGTGGAGGGACATTCCCTGCCAGGAGTTCCACTTAAATCATATACCTAGACTGGGGGAGAGGAGGAAATGTTTTGGAAAGGGGAGAGAGAAGAGGCCCAGAGACAGATTAGTGAATTATAACAATGATTCGGGCAAATCATATGAGGACCTAAACTAGGTTGGTGAGAGGAGCAAAGGGA